>NW_012105364.1:8445544-8446184 GCF_000951045.1 Mandrillus leucophaeus
ACACACACACACATATTTAAGACAAGTTCTCACTCTGTCACCCAGGCTGGGGTGCAGTGGCACAATCTCAGCTCACAGAAACTTCTGCCCCACAGGGCTCAAGCGATCCTCCTACCTCAGCCTCCCAAGTAGCTGGGACCACAGGCAGGCACCACCACGCCCAGCTATTTTTTTGTATTTTTAGTAGAGACGGATCTTGCCATGTTGCCCAGGCTGGTTTCAAACTTCTATGCTCAAACAATCTGCCCTCCTCACCCTCCCAACTTGCTGGGATTATAGGCTTGAGCCACTGCACCTGGCCTGCTTCTAACAATATGAATAATAATGATAGTTAACATTTACTGAGCACTTCCTATGTGCCAAACACAATTCTTGGCACTCATTAATATTTACTCATGTAATCCTTACACTTACCCTATTGTCATCCCCATTTTACAGATAAGCCACAGGAGAGAAAGTAACTTCCCCAGAGTCACATGGCTCTTGAGTGGTAGAACTAGATCAAAAGCTTTTGATTCCAGCAAGTGTGTTTTTGATCACTAGCAACACCAGCTCTTAAAGAAATATGCTTTCTTCAAGTCTATCTCTATCACATTTGGTATAACAATCCTTTGCTTGAATGTTGTATTACAGCATCATC
>NW_012105364.1:8448159-8490701 GCF_000951045.1 Mandrillus leucophaeus
GTAACTTTTTTGAGACCTTTGGCTGGAAAGAAAAGTAGAAAGATCTGGTGGTAGCTGAAGAATGATCAGGGTATCAGAAGAACTTCCTTCCTTCCCTGCCTCCCCTCTTCCCTTCCCTTCCCTTCCCTTCCCTTCCCTTCCCTTCCCTTCCTTTCCCTTCCCTTTCTTCCCTCCTTCCCTCTTTCCCTCCTTCCCTCCTTCCCTCGTTTTCTCTTTCCTTCCTTCTTCTCTCTCTTCCACCCTGAAGACACTTCTTCCTTTAATGCTAAAGTAAAGCAATGTGCCTTTGAAAGCAGATAGGTTAAGTCTTGGCAGGGAATAAGAGGTTAAGAAAGCAGTAAGACATAATAACCTGTGAATAGAGGCCCCTGGGCATGTGGAGGGATGATGACCACAGTGCAGTGGGATTGACCCTTAATGTAACATTTTATCTCTACTTCAACTGTAGAGACGGAGAGAGAGGGGGTGAGTAAAAGACCTTGAAAATTCAGTTTTGGAATAAAAGTAGGGGCTACGGTGTATGACTTCTATTTTCCCTGGTAAGATATAGGGTAAGATCATCAGCTGAGGCAACAGGAAAATGGAAACTGAGATTTAGTAGGGGATAGAAGAGGGGCAATATGTGTTGAGCCCAGTGAGAGAGAGCCAGATGGCTAAGAAATCTAGTGAGATTTCCAGGCAGTGTTGAAGTCTTGAATATTAATGATCATGAGGTTGAAGTACTACTTAGTACTAATCAGAAAAGCCATTTCTCTTTCCCTCACCAGAAAAACATTTTAAAGTTGTAATGTGGTCACTCAACGAGTTCTTCCTGTTCACTGCATAGACAAAATTAATCAATTGAGATAGTGCTGTTGCAGTATAGAGTTTAATTGACATGAGTTCAGTCCACGTGGGAGAACTGGAGCTATCACTCAAATCAATCTCCCTAACAGCTTGGAGGCTAGGGTTTTTATGGACAGTTTGGTGGGCAGGGGGTTAGGGAATTGATGCTGTTGATTGGTTGGGAATAAAATCATAGGGGTGTGGAAGACAGCCCGGGTGTGCTGAGTCTTCCTCTGGGTGGGGCCACGGGACCAACTGAGTCATGACTCACAAGTTTCAGTGGGATTCATCTGAAAAAGTACTCAAAACCAACCTTAGGTTCTACAATAATGATGTTATCTATAGGAGCAATTGGAGAAGTCAAAGATCTTGTGACCTCTGGCCACAGGACCCCTGAGCAGTAAGAGATTAGAGAAACTATACCTACATCTCAACAGAGTTCAGGTTCCGCCCATCATCCTATTCTTGTGGACTTTTATTAGTCTAACAAAAGTGGTTTTTGGTCTCTGAGCAAGGAAGGCGTTAGTTTTAAGGGGAGACTAATGTCAACCCAGCTTTCAAGTTAAACTATAAACTAAATTCCTTCAAAAGTTAGCTTGGCCTATGCCCAGGAATGACCAAGGACAGCTCAGAGGTCAGAAGTAAGATGGCATCAACCTGTCAGACTTTTCTTGCTATCATAATTTTGCAAAGGCAGTTTCAATAACACTGGGGAGAATGGAGAATGGACTGTAGACTGAACAGAACTCAGAACAGGGAGATATTAGTATCCTCACAGAGAATAATTCTTCCTTTTGGGAAAATGATGATCTATTATGACCTTTTCTGAGTGTGGTTCCCTGGACCCTGGTCATGGCTGTCACTGCAGACAACATCCAGTTATTTGTGTTGATAACCAACTATTAAACTAAAATAATTCACTATGTTGCCAGTTGTTCTTTCCCCACTGTGGGAGTTAGAAAGCATGTTGAAATTGGTTATATCATATAATACTTGCACTGTATATACAGTCTTCCCGAATAGGGAAGATTTAGGCAATAGTCTGGGAAGTGAAGTGCGAGCTAAGCTATACACAGAAAACTAGCCAATGTTTTCATGAGATTTTGATTGAATAGACTAATTTTCAATCGTAGGAAAACCATCCTCTTTTGCATCATCACTTCTGTCCTTGGGGATGTATCATTTCTGTCCATGGAAAACACTGCCATATGGTCGTAGCATCAGACATATTTAATCCTTGAAAATTAGATCTTAAAGCAGAAAAGCCAAGGGGTGATGTGAGTTCTCACACTTTGTCTACATTCCTTTCAAAAACTCAACCAAATTATAATGAAAGAGGGAATATTTATGAGTAAAGTATGAAGCTGCTGTTGACATAAGGCATTTATGATTCAAACTTTACATTTACATTTGAAAATACAATATATTTTAATATTAAACTTCATTCCACAAATACAGTTTGGACTGATTCATTCACAGCACTGAAGGACAAATTCTGGAATTGCAACATTGTTCCAAGATGCCACCTAATGTAAGATTCACCATTGACTTGAGAAGCATATTTCTGCAAAAGATGAAACGCTGTATTAAATGTACATGATTTCGTTTTAACTAAACCCACTTTTTCATACATTTATTCAAATAATTTCATTTGACTAAACTCTTCTGTATCATGATCAAAAGTTGAGTCTAAGCCTTCATCATATATAGTCTGTGCATTCTGCATGACCTTTGGTGACCCTGTGTTGAGCGACTTTCCAAAGCCTGTGCTTCTGATCTTGACCTCTTCACTTGCCTTAGCTTTGAGAGAATAATGTTGAAGCATAGGGAAGAATACCAGGTTTTGCTGGCATTTCCTATTTTGTTGAATTTCCAGTTTTAAATTTTCCATAATAGAAGTAGATACTCCTGGATATTAAACGGTTTTTCTTGAACATCAGCTGGAAACTTTTGAAAGGAATTGAGTTTTAGTCTGTAATTAAACACAGTGGATCTCTGGAACTTCTCATAGTTTTTGAAATCTTATGATATTCCAAGATATTTGACAAATTCTATTGCTTTTAATTTTCCTTTTGCATGTGTTTTAGGTGATTTTAAAATTTAATAACTGTACATATACATGGATATATACACACATATAAATATACACAAGGTTTTAATTATATGTGTATACTTTCTTAAAAATTGGAAACCACTTGATGTTGAACTTATAACATAATACACATTTTTTTTTTACCTACAGTAAAAAAACTGTATTCAAACTATATATCTATATATATCATCTATCTATCTATACATATATATATACACACACACACATATTTAAGACAAGTTCTCACTCTGTCACCCAGGCTGGGGTGCAGTGGCACAATCTCAGCTCACAGAAACTTCTGCCCCACAGGGCTCAAGCGATCCTCCTACCTCAGCCTCCCAAGTAGCTGGGACCACAGGCAGGCACCACCACGCCCAGCTATTTTTTTGTATTTTTAGTAGAGACGGATCTTGCCATGTTGCCCAGGCTGGTTTCAAACTTCTATGCTCAAACAATCTGCCCTCCTCACCCTCCCAACTTGCTGGGATTATAGGCTTGAGCCACTGCACCTGGCCTGCTTCTAACAATATGAATAATAATGATAGTTAACATTTACTGAGCACTTCCTATGTGCCAAACACAATTCTTGGCACTCATTAATATTTACTCATGTAATCCTTACACTTACCCTATTGTCATCCCCATTTTACAGATAAGCCACAGGAGAGAAAGTAACTTCCCCAGAGTCACATGGCTCTTGAGTGGTAGAACTAGATCAAAAGCTTTTGATTCCAGCAAGTGTGTTTTTGATCACTAGCAACACCAGCTCTTAAAGAAATATGCTTTCTTCAAGTCTATCTCTATCACATTTGGTATAACAATCCTTTGCTTGAATGTTGTATTACAGCATCATCTTTTTTTTTTTTTTTTTTTTTTTTGTATTTTCGATAGAGACGGGGTTTCACTGTGTTAGCCAGGATGGTCTTGATCTCCTGACCTCGTGATCTGCCCGCCTCAGCCTCCCAAAGTGCTGGGATTACAGGCAGGAGCCACTGCGCCTGGCCTACAGCATCATCTTTTTTGATGACATTTTAAATCACAATTAGAAATAAAAATGTAAAGTCCAATCACATGTGGTGCTTCCAGTGAAAGTGACGCGGGGATGAGCATCAGATACCTTCAGCACAAAGCCGAGTTGTGCAACGTGCTCCTCACAACCATTGTAAAATAGATACTCATTAAGAAATGGTTTTTTTTTTTTTTTTTTTTTTTTTTGTATTTTCGGTAGAGACGGGGTTTCACCGTGTTAGCCAGGATGGTCTTGATCTCCTGACCTCGTGATCTGCCCGCCTCAGCCTCCCAAAGTGCTGGGATTACAGGCAGGAGCCACTGCGCCTGGCCTACAGCATCATCTTTTTTGATGACATTTTAAATCACAATTAGAAATAAAAATGTAAAGTCCAATCACATGTGGTGCTTCCAGTGAAAGTGACGCGGGGATGAGCATCAGATACCTTCAGCACAAAGCCGAGTTGTGCAACGTGCTCCTCACAACCATTGTAAAATAGATACTCATTAAGAAATGGTTTTTTTTTTTTTTTTTTTTTTTTTTGTATTTTCGGTAGAGACGGGGTTTCACTGTGTTAGCCAGGATGGTCTCGATTTCCTGTGTAGGAAATGTGTTCTTTAGACTAAGGAATTACAGTAACAATAATAAACAGCTACTATTTATTCAGTGCTTCCTATGTGGCTGACCCTTTATGACAGAGGATGCTAGTGCCTACCTAATATCTACTCACTTTGTAAGACTGAATGCAATCTAGTTTACTTTGGGAGAGCAATGTGCCCACCCAAGTTCTAGTTAGAGGAGCCCCCATAACAGTCTTGCCAATGAGGTGTAACCAGAAGACCGGAGGTTAAAGCGTGGAGAAGATTTCTTTTTTCAGATAAAAAAAAGAACAATTTTGCCACAAGAGACATGTGCTTTGGATCCTCTTACCTTTGTGCCTCAGCTGATGTTGTCTGCTCTGCCATTTTACCTTTCCAGATCCCACCCACCCTCCAGTCTCTGCTGCAAGATCTCATGTAGTGGTGTAGAAAGAGGCCTGTGGATTAGTGGCCATGGGTAATTTTTTTTACTAAATTAATGAGTCTTTCTAAGCTTCATTTTTCTCATCATAAAATGGTAAAACTCCCTACTTGTCAGGGATGTAAGGATGAAATGGAATAATCTAAGAAGGCTTCTTCATATGGTAGCCGGAACAAAACAGTGAATGGTTTCTCAAAGAAGCTTTCTCATGTGCTCAGCAGAAATGATCTTGCTATTTCTCCCCCAAGGGCCACTCTATACCATGCTTACTCCAAGTCACGTGCTATTTTTTTTTCTTTATTTTGATTAATAGTATTTGTGTCTTTCTTACCAAATAAATGAAAGCTTCTTGAAGCCACTAACCCTAGCTCATAGTTTCTTTTTACTGCACTAAAAATATATGTTATTCTAGAGCTTAAGCCAGCTTAAATTTATCTCACAGATTTGCAGACTTTTTCTTTGTTTTGGGTTCAGAACAGTAGATGGTCAGTTTAAAAGGTTTTATTGAATAGTCACAGATCGTTGCACCAGGGACAAAGAGCAAGTAAATAGATATAGACTAGAGAACCTCTTAAAAAGTAAAGTATTCCCATTGCTAAGAGAACACTTGAAGAATATGATTCAAAATGAAATATAAGCTGATGTTAACTATGCAGGCTTTTGTCAGTGACCAACGTAGTAGTGTATAAAGCAGGTGATATGACATTTTATGGTGCATTGATACCAATTTTCTTTAAAAAGTGATAATAATAGTAGAATATGTTGATTCACACTAGAGAATTAAACACCCCCTTGGTTAGAGGTAATTCACTGTTTAATGATTTATTACCGAGCAGTATGTTCTTTCAGTTATTTTGGGTTTCATATGGCAAGAAGGGTAGCAAAATACAATTCAGATGGGACCGCTCTTCTCATGAGCTTTCCCACCTGTATACACCTGAAATAAAGAGTGTGAATTCAGGAGAGGTGGAGAGAGGAGAAAGGAAGAAGGAAGAGTGGGCAGGAGGGATGGTCCAGAACAGCTACTCTAGTTTCAGAAAATGACAGGGATGGAAGGAGGGGAGGAGACATACGTTGTCAAGAAATCCAATCAGTCAGCTTTCCTCCTGATTTCCTCTAGGCTCAAAAACTGCAGAAAATATATGTGCACCCACCCTAATATATATTCTTCTTTGTCCATACTGACAGAGAGAGATTGGTAATATAAAGGCATACTTTTATACATAAATCAATATGCATCGGTATTAAAGTAGTTGATTTCCTCTCAAACATCAATCTAGCTCATTGATATAATTCTACAAAATATACTAGCTTTGTTTTCTCTCAGTTTGAAATAATATTTTATCCTTAGTTATTCTAGTTTATTCTCATAAAACACTCCACCTCCATCTCTCCCACACACGGCATATGGTATCCAATGACAATCATAAACATCTTGACCTCTCCTCCTTAACGTCTCATAAACTAGAACTCCAGCCATTAATTGCACTAACGGCTGTCAGAGGCTCTGATTAATTATATTGCTATGTTATAAAATTATTAAAACATTCTCTTTTTTCTTTATGTATAAAATGTACCCTTTTGATGAGTTAGGCTCCAAGTGAGACTATTGGAAAGATTTCATATCTCACATTCCTTCAACTACACTATTATGGTCTGCGTGTTTTGGTTATGTGTTAATAGTTTTCTGACACTGGAAATCACAGACCCATTTGAACCACATGGAGTGCTTTTATTTCAAAGGAATTCAGCCTTAAATACAGATGGGCTTGTCTGCATGGTCTAGATGACATTTTTATAACCTGTAATGTTCTTCAGCAAGATGTGGTTAATGATTCTTCACATCATCCAACTAGAGAGTGCTTAGTTGTCGGTCTCATTCACACCACAGCTTCTGAGTCTGCTGAATGCAAAGTTATTACTGTCAGAATTGGCTAATGAAAATCTAGGTATTGCTACATGATTCATTTAAACATGATCAGTATTAATCCCAATATTGTCCCCTATTTTAACCTTTGTCATGCTACTGTAGTGTAATTTCACTTTTTGCTTTTTGAAACAATACCCTTCCTAGACTTGCAGGGAAGAAATGTCCTAACGTTGCCTCGTCTTGCTTGGCTGTGACTCCAGAATGAGCTAGTCCTACTGGAGACTGGCTGCCAGCAGTGTTGTGACCCCTACTAATGTAATGACACTGAAAATTAAGAAAACTATCATGAAAGGTACAAAGAAGCCGAGAAATAAGCCTATGGAATTGTCTTCATGTCCCTTCTATTTGCCCCTTTGCACTCTCAAATTACTTCCCTTTGGGCCTTTGGATCCCACACTGCTGGAAATAAATTTAATAAATGGTTGTTAAGCATCTGCTTTGGGTAAGGCACTATGCCATGGGATGGGACGATACAGCCTTACCTTTTACAGTTTATGATCTCATATGTACTATGTGGTCAGTAGATGCACTTCCCTGCTAAATAAAATAGATGCCCTAAAGAGAAATGCAAGCAAAGTGTTACAGTTACTTCCGAATGGCAGGAAAAGAGCATGCCAAGGAGGTGGCATCTGGACAAGCACTTGAAAGAAGATTCAGAGTTTCATAGCAGAAGAAAAGACAGATATGCATTTTAAGTTGTTTGAAGTGCTTGAGCGAGAGTGGATGTCCCTGGGAAGCCAGCATGTATCTCGAGTGGACCATGTGACTAGAGTAGATTGTGTGGTGAGATTCAGTGGCACGTGAGGTGGAAAATGCTGTGAGGCCAAAGTAGAGTACACAAGTGGCAGTGGGGATGCCCAGAAGGCCAGTGAAACATGCCTGACCTATATTGTATTGATAGCCAGGAAGCCTCAGAGGTTTTATTTAGTAATATGATTCAACTAATGCCTCAGAGCCATCACTCTGGTCAATGGGGAACCACAGAGACCACAGAAAGCTTGTGTTAGGTAAGTTTACAAGGCCCACAGTCAAAGGAAAGATACATGGGACAACTTACAGAAATTACTTGGTGAAGAACCTGGTATAGTATATTCAGGGAAAGAATGAGTGGCTCCAGGGTGTCTAGACGGGGATGTTTCTGACTTGTTCTGTAGTGCCCCAGCACCTATAAATACACCTAAGAAGCAAGATAGAGTAAGTTACGGAACAGGCAAATGTTATCGTAGGCACATCCTAGTGATTTATACTTGACAATTGCTTTTTACCCTGCTGGCCCTCTCTCTGGTGCTCCATTTCATTCTCTAGTGACTTCTGGCTGACCTACAATACATGTCCACCCAGCACCCCCTTCCAATACTCTAGGCTGCCTTTCTAAATAAACCTACTTGTCTATATGCCCCACCCCATCAGAATCCTGCACTGAGTTAATTAACAAATAAAGTTGTCTGTGCTAATATATGAAAAAATTAGTGGGTTAACTTCCCAGATCATTCTTTTGCGTTTTATGTATAATCTTCTGTTAATCCAAATAGTTATACTAATAGTAGGAATTTATCTGCCTTGTGTCAGAGCAGTAGGAAGGTATCTGGAGGCTTCTATATAATACAAGATGCTTCCTTCTTTTTGTGGGATAGAGCTGGGTCTTTCTAGAAACACAACGAGGGAAAGGAAAAGTGTTATTAAAATTAATCAGTGGTACTTAGGCAACCCAGTTTACAAAACTAAACAAAAAATGTATTTTAGCACCTGATAAAAGTTTATTTTAAAAATATAAATGTATCTTATTTAAAAAAATGATATCACACCCATGTTACAGAAAAGTGTGGTATGGTATATTATTTTTATTTTTTTTTTCAAAATATACTTTCATCATGAAAAAGTGTCGGTTTAAACAAACTTCAGGAGATAGGAGGAATGGGAGATTAATATTATCACTACTAACAATGACCTATTTTTTGTGAAGATTTTTCATTTCTTTTACAGGTGATCTCATATGTATCATCTACCTTCAGGGGAATAATTGTTCATGTTGGGCACTTCTAAAATACAGAAATCATGATCCCTTCTGCTGAAATGCAGCTACCTTAGGGGCAGATGGTCATGATCACTCGAAAGGCCACAGACTGCTGTAAACAGATTAAGCATAGAAGAGACACAGATTATGAGAAACTTCAAGGGACCTCGAGGTAGCGAGAACATAATTACTCAAATTAAATTTGGCCCACACAACAGGCTAATACTTCTTTTCTAGCCACATGTTTCAGGAAGACATTAATGTTCTACACTGTAATATTTTGTGCAAGGAGAAATAAGTATTTTTCAACAGAGCAACAATGTCTAAGCCATTTTTGTATTTGCTTTTGGGTTGTTATCTGGAGATGTCCAGAACCATTACTTGTTTATTTATTTATTTAACTTCTTTATTTTCTAATTACAGTAAAATATACATAACAAATATACCATTTTAATTATTTTTGAGCTTGGTGATGTTAAGTGCATTCACATTGTTGAACAACCATCACTACTACTCATCTCCAGAACAAGAGTCCGTATTTTTATTCCATTGTCATTTTTGTTTGTATGATTCTGTATACTTAAAGAAATACGGTTTTCTTCTATTTTCTTTTTTTGCCTACCGTATCCTTCCCTTGCACCCAAATTTTATGACTATTTCAAAAATAGATTTTCAATTCAAATTGTGTTTTTTTTCTCAAGAATATAAACCATACTCTCCAGCAACTGGGAACTAACATCCCAATGTGAAAAACACAGGAAATGGGAAATGTTCGGCCTCTCCAGGACTGTGTTGCTACTGCTGTAAATATGAGTTCATTATAATTATGGAAAATCCTAGCCGACAGTATCTGAGTTGACATTCTCATGCTTCAGGGTAACTCCACAGAGGCTACTTTAAGAGGACCAATATTCTCTCTTATTTGAGAGGTAGAAGCATGCATGACTTCTATAATTTTAATTCTTCCAAGTGGTTTTAAAATTCACTTATTAAGCCAATACATACCCATCTTTATATTTTCTGTGTTGTACATACATATGCAGTGATAGAGAAAGCTGCATGCCCCACCTACCTGAGCATGGACTAGGTCAGTGAGTAAACTAACATGTTACTCTGGGAAATAATTTTGGAGGGGAGATCTAGTGTGTAGAGAAGATGGAACACAATGTAATCAGTCTTTCTATTCATTCCATAAACCACATTAAATATCACCAGTAAACTTTTTGGTGTCATGACTCCTTCGAGCTTTAAATTAATTATTCTCTCCAGGATAATGCGTTTTCACATGCATGCTAGCATTTTTAATTGGATATTGGACCTCAGGTAATAGTTTTCTTTTGTTGATATACAAACAGTGAACTTGATAGTGGGCCAATAAAGTGTTATTTTTTTCCTCCTCTCCAATGAGATAATTTGATCATTTGTTTTTATAAGGTAACATTGCAAATTATCCTTAAATGTGGCATAGCTATTTTAATAACATCATTGCTATTGAGATGATGAAGAACTTTAGAAATTCATGCAACGAAAGTTAAATAAAATGAAAAATGAACCTAAATAAATATAGATAAGTTATGTATTATTGAAAGATAAAATGTCACAAGGCATCCAGTTTACTAAAGGCACTTTCAATTATTGCACTTTTGTTATTTTTTTTTTAAATTCCCATTTTGTGTTTGAATTTAGTTAGGGTATAAGAACAAATTAACTAATGAGATAACTTACAGACTTAGATGAATTTCTACGAGCTTTCAGTTGACAGAAAAAAAAACTAGAAGTGTGGTCTCTGATTTTGTTTTTCCTTCAGATAAAAGGGGCTTGCAGAATCTCTTTTGTATCGTTGATCCTCTGTATCCATGGATTCTTCATCTGTAGATTCAAAAAACCATGGATGGAAAATAGTTTTTAAAAATTGCATTTGTATTGAACATGTACAGACATTTTTATTGTCATTATTCCCTATACAATACAGTGTAACAGCTATTTATATAATATTTACCTTGTATTAGGTAAAGGTAATTTAGAGTTAATTTAAAGTATACAGGAGGATGTACTAGGTTATATGCCATTTTATATCAGGAACTTGAGTGTCCTTGGATTTTGGTATCCATGGGAGGTCCAGGAACCAAGCCTCTCTGGACCCCAAGGAAAAACTTTACATATTATATACACTATTCTCCTATGCTGTTCTTATAATTTAAAAATACGAAATATATATTTTATATAAGTTTCTGAGAGATTTTTAGTCATAAAGCTAAGTGCTTCTATAAACTTCAGAAAGCCCAATTCCAAAAGGCATTTAAATCAGAATGCATAAAGCATTTAGCAATTTCAAAGGAAGAAAAATATAGCTTCATAAAAATTCCAAAGAATATTTTTATTTTCAGACATTTTGGAACGTGTAAAACATTCCCTTATGAATTGAAAAAAATATGTATATGTGGAATGCCAGCTCCATTTACCTGTAATATTAACTTTCTAGTAGAAGAATGTTTGTGGTTTCAGTGGTAAATTTATGATGTGTAAATGCTTGTGTGTATTTAGGAAATCTAATATTGTTTCAATAAAGTGGTAAATTTATTATCTCATCATAAACTCATGCTTGAGCTGTACCACATTGTAGTCCTTTAACAAGCGTGTCTGTGATCTGAGTGGCAGCCAGCACAAAGCAAGGAATCAGGTTTCCTCTCCCAGGTAAGGTAAAGAACAGGTATAACACCTGTGTTATGCATTTGGATAGGCAATTTTGCCTACCCATGCTAATTTCAGTAATGTACCAGAGTTCTTAGGGAGAGGTAGTTCAAAAATATGAGACTCATAACAGAAATTAAAAAAAAAAACTCCTCAGAGTATGTGGTGTAAAAATTATATTTCTGAAAGAATACATTTTGTGATGTACCCAAATTTTAATTTTATTCTCAGGAACAAATAACTGCATTAAAATTCTATAAACTTAGACTTCAACAGAAGGCAGCAATACTCAAAGTATGAGTTTAATGTTCTTAATTAATATATATTTTTAAAGTTAGTTGGATTCAGTTGATCAATTTTTCAATTAGCCAAGTATAGAGGGAAATGCAGAAAGTTGATATTAGTCACCAATATGACTATAAATAGCTATAAGGCATTAACTCTTTTCAAATGGGAATTCATGTTGACAAAAATGAAATGTCAACTTGTTTATTTTTTATATACTCTTGATCAAATCAATGGGCAAGGAAAGATAAAATTAGGTTTTTGAATTAATTAGTTGTTGGCTGAACAAAATTTTTGACTTATTCTACTTTCATAGACGTGGCACTGAGGGAGGGAGACCGTAACAATTATTGACAACATAGCACTTTTGAAAATGTTTTATCGTTTAATTCTCTAGCCCAGTCTATGATGTGGGTAACATTCACCCCCATAAGAGGAGGGAACATGCACAGGGATGGTATCTCAGGATCTCACAGCGATGGCAGGTTTGAGTCTAAAGCCTCTGTTCTTTCTACTGCTAGACCCTTCTCTCTTTGGATGGTTGTCTAGTCATGACCCTCATGGAGATTATTTAACATTTCATCATTAAAAGTAGACATTAACATCACTGCTTTGGAGATGAAATCACTAAAATCTCAGCTATTGTCTTAAGACTAGACTTATATTTCCGTGTACTTATAAAGTCTGCAAATAAGGACTCAATAATCATTTGATAATATTAGTAATGATTTCAGTTCAGGTGATGAAAATGTACAATCCCCCTGAAAGGTGGGGGGAAGAAGGAAGGCAGGAAGGCCAGGGGGAGAAGGCCGGCAGGGGTGTGTTTCTAGGTGTGTTAGAGGACTGGGCTATGTTAGAAAGCGCTCTGGTACCCCAATTTTGAGCTTGCGGCCAGTAGCAAACATGAGCAAACCCCAGATACTATAGGGGTTTAAGATAACATTGAGATTGAATAGTCTCGAGCTGAGTTTTGCAATGCAAAGGAAACAAGGAAAATGAGAAACCAAGTTTCCCTTGCCCACGGGGTCAGGAAACTCAGTCAGTTGATGAATGAGAAGGGGAAATACGGCAAAGCCCAGAGACATTCACAAGGTAGGGTCAGATCTTCCCCATGACTTATTTTATGTGGCACTGCAGGACTTCAATATGGGAATGCTAGGGCCGCTAAACAAGACAACTGATGATGGCCTGGGGTAGAATTGACTTTTTATTTTTGCAGATACATCTAAAAGCCACTTTAAAACACTTCTAATCAATCTTAATTCCTTCATTTTTTAAATTCAGTGTGTTTCCATATAAAAGAACTTTAAAACGGCAATAGGATATTTCCTCTAATGATCATGAATAATAACCTCCTTCTCCTTTTAAATGAAGCCGAGAAATTTATTCCTAATTTAAACTAAATTCTATGTAGCCTTCTTCTGTAAACTATAACTAATATACTAATAAAATCTATAAAATTACACTGAAAGCACAGCTGTTTTAAGATAAAATAGGCATTCTTTCATATACTTGTGATATACTAAAAATATGAGAGTGCTCTCTTTTAATTAGCATTAAAACTAAACTGAATTAATTATAAAATAGAGACTTAAATTCTTGATTAATATGAACACTCTATGTACCAAATAGTTATTAAGTGGAAGAGGTTATTTTAGCATGAAAAAGCTGTATTTTTGGATATGGATTTAATTCCTTGTGCTTTTCAAAAAGACAGACATGTTTTTAATTTTTTAAAGGTCTTCAGTATTTAAGATTAAATGATATGAGAATATCAGTGTCATGAAAACTGTTTCAATCATTTGTTTTAGTACAACAATTGTTTTCATTTTAATCAAAAAGATTTTGTTCTCCAAGTGCTCCAAGTGGCTTATATCTATATACACAGACCAAGGGTGAATAATATCAAGATCTTCAGGAGCATTGATGCTAGTGCCCATCAATTGTTGAACACACACATTTCCTTTTTTTTTTTTTTTTTTTTTCTGGTACTAACATCTTTCAGACAAAACTACATGAATATTATTGGGGATCTTCTCAGTTCAAGTCTGGCCAACTTGAACTGGACTCATTGGTGAACTGTAATTTGTTTGTTTGTTTTTTACAGAACCAGAGTAATGGAACTAGACTCTTCCACGTTTCTTCTCAACTTTATGTGGGAAGACACTGTGGTCAGCAGATTCTGAGAGCTACTTCTATCTGCTAAAATTTGCATATATTACCCATTGATACGATGTGTATTGTTTACCAAAATATACCTTTTCTTATTTTATTCTTTCAGGTCTTCCATCTTTTCAATATTTAAATAAAAGATTTTTAATGTCTTTTTAACAAAAATAAAATGATTATTACAGGAAATAAAATAAGAGAAAAGTTTAGTTCAGTTTACATTTTACTAACAAAAATAATTTAATTTTGGTGCTTAACTTTAAAAAATAAGTATCTATATCATACTCTCCCTTCTCCTATCCTCTACCATCTGACAGGCCCCAGTGTGTGTTGTTCCCCCATGTCTCCATAGGTTCCCATCATTCAGCTTCTACCTATAAGTAAGAACATGCAGTATTTGATATTCTGTTCCTGCATTAGTTTGTTGAGGATAATGGCTTCCAGCTCCATCCATGTGCCTGCAAAGGACGTTATCTTGTTCCTTTTTATGGCTACGTAGTATTCCATGGTGTATATGTACCACGTTTTCTTTATCCAGCCTATTAGTGATGGGTATTTAGGTTGATTCCATGACTTTGTTATTGTGAATTGTGTTGCAATGAACATATGTACGTATGTATCTTTATAATAGAATGATTTATATTCCTTTGGGTATATACTGATTAATGGGATTGCTGAGTCAAATGGTATTTCTGGTTTTAAACCTTTGAGGAATCACCAAACTGTCTTCCACAGTGGGTGAATTAATTTACATTCCCACCCACGGTGTACAAGTGTTCCTATTCCTCCACAACCTCACAAGCATCTGTTATTTCTTGACTTTTTAATGATCACCATTCTGACTGGCATGAGATGGTATCTCCTTGTGGTTTTGATTTTCATTTCTCTAATGATCAGTGATGTTGAGCTTTCTTTCATATGTGTGTTGGCTGCACACATGTCTTTTTTCGAGAAGAGTCTGTTTCTATTCTTTGCCCACTTTGCAATGGGCTTATGTGTTTTTTCTTATAAATTTGCTTAAGTTTCTTGTAGATTCTGGCCATCAGACCTTTGTCAGATGGATAGATTGCAAACATTTTCTCCCATTCTGTGGGTTGTCTGCTTGCTCTGATGATAGTTTTGTTTGCTGTGCAGAAGCTTTTTAGTATAATGAGATCCAATTTGTCAATTTTTCCTTTTGATGCAATTGTTTTTGGTGATTTCATCATAAAATCTTTGCCCATGCCTGTGTCCTGAATGGTATTGCCTAGATTTTCTTCTAGGGTTTTATAGTTTTGGGTTTTACATATAAGTCTTTAGTCCATCTTGAGTTAATTTTTGTATAAGGTGTAAAAAGGGGATCCAGTTTCAATTTTTTGCATATGGCTAGCCAGTTCTCCCAGCACCATTTATTAAACCAGGAGTCCTTCTGCCATTGCTTGTTTTTGTCAGGTTTGTCAAAGATCAGGTAGTTGTAAATGTGAGGTTTTATTTCTGAGTCTCTATTCTGTTATATTGGTCTATGTACCTATTTTTTGTACCAGTGCCATGCTGTTTTGGCTACTGTAGCCTTGTAGTATAGTTTGAAGTCAGGTAGCATGATGCCTCTAGCTTTGTTCCTTTTTCTTATGATTGTCTTTGCTATGTGAGCTCTTTTTTGTTTTTAATATCAATTTTAAAATAGGTTTTTTTTTTCTAATTCTGTGAAGAGTATCATTGATAGTTTAATGGGAATAGCATTGAATCTATAAATTGCTTTGGGCAGTATGGCCATTTTTATGATACTGTTTCTTCCTATCCATGAGCATGAAATGAGTTTCCATTTGTTTGTGTCATCTCTGATTTCTTTGGGCAGTGGTTTGTAGTTCTCCTTGAAGAGGTCCTTCACTTCCCTAGTTAGCTATATTCCTAGGTATTTTATTATTTTTGTGGCAGTTGTGAGAGGGAGTTCATTCATGATTTGGCTCTTGGCTTGCTTGTTGGTGTATAGAAATGCTAGTGATTTTTGCACATCCATTTTGTATCCTGAGACTTTGCAGAAGTGGTTTATCAACATAAGAATCTTTTAGAGATTATGGGGTTTTCTGTACTAGATATGGGATCATGTCATCTGCAAACAAAGATAATTTGACTTCATCTCTTCCTATTTGAATACCCTCTTTTTTTTTTTTTTTTCCTTTTGCCTGATTGCCCTGGCCAGAACTTCTAATACTGTGTGGAGTAGGAATGGTAAGAGAGGGCATCCTTGTCTTGTGCTAGTATTCAAGGGTAATGCTTTCAGCTTTTGCCTATTCAATATGATATTGACTGTGTGAGTTTGTAGTCTATAGGTCTTATTTTTTTGAGTTATGTTCCTTCAATACCTAGTTTATTGAGTTTTTAACATGAAGGATGTTGAATTTTATCGAATGCCTTTTCTGCATCCATTGAGATAATCATATGATTTTTGTCTTTAGTTCTGTGTACATGATGAATCACGTTTGTTGACTTGTATATGTTGAACCAAATTTGCATCTTGGGGATGAAGTATACTTGATCATCCTGGATAAGCTTTTTGGTGTGCTGCTGGATTTGGTTTGCTAGTATTTTGTTGAGTGTTTTTCCATTGATGTTCATCAAGGATATTGGCCTGAAGTTTTTTTTTTTTTTTTTGCTGTTGTATCTCTGCTAGGTTTTGGTATTAGGAAGATGCTGACCTCATTTAATGACTTAGTGAGGAGTCCCTCCTTTTCAATTTTTTGGAATAGTGTCAGAAGGAGTGGTACCAGCTCTTCTTTGTACCTCTGGTAGAATTCAGTTGCTAATCTGTATGGTCCTGGACTTTTTGTGGTTGGTAAGCTATTTATTACTCCCTCAATTTCAGACTTGTTATTGGTCTATTCAGGGATTCAATTTCTTCCTGGTCAATAAAACTTTTAATTCTCTAAATTTTCCTCTGATGACAGCTTTGGTCACATTCTTTAGGTGTTTTAATATATTGTTATCTCTGAAATAGTACTCTATGATTTTAATGTTATTTTTTTCTGTGACTAGTTAAATAAAATAAATGCTTAGTTTCTTGTTCTAAATCTTTGGAGGCTATTGTTTTTTCCCTACTTGGTGTTGTTTTAACTTTTTAATCTTTTAAGGCTTTTGTTAAGAATTTTGTGTTTTATCACAATGGTCAGAGAATATGAACTAAGATTTCAAAATCATGATTGTCAGCATTTCATTTTGGCAGAAAATAATCATTTTTGTAAATGTTTTAGATCCATTTGAAAAGAAAATATATTAATTAATAATTATTGTTTTCTTCAGTTTGATAGGCAAGCTTCTGAAAGGATTATGCTAAAGTCAGACCATGCTTCGTTTTTTAATTGATGGCAATTTAAAAATATATTTCACTATGTCTTTATTCTCCACATTGTTATGCATGCAGTGTAGAATAGAAACACCTCAAATCACCATAGTAACATAGACAATTCACATTTATCACAGTGGCCTAATATTCATTGGCAGTTCATGTAATTACAGAAAATCAGGTCCATTATAAATAAATTATCTGCTATCTTTTTAAGTTAAATCCATAAATTATTGTCAGAGATGAGTAGATCTCTCCTAGTTTGATATTGTTTTCATTTCTTTAGACACTTTGGCATCTGTTCCTGTAAAGTCCTGTGTAGTTGATTGGCTCACTGTAATTCTGCAAATATTAAGAAAATATTAATTGTAAAATACATGAAAAGACTGTACCTTATTCAAACAATAAATTATTAGTAAGGCATGCATAACCCAAGATAAAAGAACAATTTAAAACTTAGCAAGAAGTGAAATAATGAGTCAACTGGGAAAAGGTGATTTTTAGCCTGATTTTACTCTTTAAAAAGTGTACAAAGTGAAAAAAAAAAAAAAGAAATTAAGCTTTTTGGCTTAAAAATGTAATGTGATTCTAATTCCACACGGTTATAGTTTATAAACTGGAAATAATAGACAGAAGGTTGACTAATATACAATCTAAAAATGTGCAGAAAATCTGCTTTAGAGAATTGGGTAAAGGCAATTCTGTATGTGACCTAGTTTGCCTGGGTTCATTGACCTCCAGGGAGGATTCATATTCCCCATGGGCACAATAGCAAGGCTAAGTAGCATTCAGTTAATTCACAGAGTTACACAAAAGTTAAAGAATTGTTGTTTAGTATACCCTTTCTCTTCCATAGTTTTAATGTGGATTTTCCCCATTTTTTTTAACGTTTATTATTTGATTTATTATTTCTACCTTTCATTTCCCTCCTTCACTCTTTCATTATCCCTTCTTCTCTTTTTTCCTCCACCTCCCTCTTCTGCTTTTTTCCCCTCTATTTATTGGCTGTTTGGCTTATGACACATAGTTATCACTGATCCATGCAAAGTGACTTTCATTTATTTAGTTAGTTAGTTATTTAAAAATGTAATATGTACCTATGAAAACACTCTTATGTCTCCAAAAGCTAGTATTTTGATAAAAAGCTGTATTTAAGCATGTATTTAAATCATCAACCCATTCTCATTCCTCCTGAATAACCAACAGCACTCCTTTGCCTTTTAAAATACATTTGTCTTGCATCTGATATATTCTCAAAATGAATGAAAAATTTTTAAATAATTGTTGCACCTTTATAAAATGTATTTTGTATACTTACTTGTTTCATTTAATATATTGATGAGATTTATCTTTATTTGTGGCCATCTCTGTAGTTCATCCATTTTGACTGCAGCATAATATTCCATTGTGTGAATTTACTATACCATGATTGATTTGTTCACTATCCTGTGGGCATTTAGGGCAATTCCAGTTGAGTTATACAAAACTTTCAAGAAAGATATTATTACAAGTTTACTCAAACATTTGCAGGCAATAGGAAAAGTGGGACTAGGCCAGGCAGGGTGGCTCACGACTGTAATCTTAGCACTTTGGGAGGCCGAGGCGGGCAGATCACGAGGTCAGGAGATCGAGACTATCCTGGCTAACATGGTGAAATCCCTTCTCTACTAAAAATAAAAAAATAAGCCAAGCATGGTGGCACGTGCCTGTAATCCCATCTACTCAGGAGGCTGAGGCAGGAGAATCACATGAACCCGGGAGGTGAAGGTTGAGTGAGCTGAGATCACGCCACTGCGCTCCAGCCTGGGTGACAGAGCAAGACTCTGTCTTGAAAAAAGAAAAAAAAAAAAAAAGAAAAAGAAAAAGAGGGACTATTTTCCCATTTATTCTTTGAGGTCAGTATAACCTGATACCCAAACAAGAAGAACATTATAAGAACAAAAATTACAGATCCTTCTCACTCATAAGTATAATGTAAACATTCTAAAGAAAATATTAGCAGATCAAATCCAATAGTGAATAAAAATACAAATTATTGAAATCTAGTTGTGTTCACTCCATGTTTCCATAATGTAACATTTGGAAATATAGAAATATAATTCATTATGGTAACAGATTAAAGGAAAAAAGATTGCTAACATTTAAAATATATTCATGATAAAAAT
Organism: Mandrillus leucophaeus; assembly: GCF_000951045.1. Lineage (NCBI taxonomy): Eukaryota > Metazoa > Chordata > Mammalia > Primates > Cercopithecidae > Mandrillus > Mandrillus leucophaeus. The sequence continues at coordinate 8,467,679 of NW_012105364.1, forward strand.
ATTAGTTCATCTAGAATATGAGGGTCTTTCTTTTTTTTTTTTTTTTTTTTTTTTTTTTTTTTGAGACGGAGTCTTGCTTTGTCGCCCGGGCTGGAGTGCAGTGGCCGGATCTCAGCTCACTGTAAGCTCCGCCTCCCAGGTTCACGCCATTCTCCTGCCTCAGCCTCCCGAGTAGCTGGGACTACAGACGCCCGCCACCTCGCCCGGCTAGTTTTTTGTATTTTTTAGTAGAGACGGAGTTTCACCGTGTTAGCCAGGATGGTCTCGATCTCCTGACCTCGTGATCCGCCCGTCTCGGCGTCCCAAAGTGCTGGGATTACAGGCTTGAGCCACCGCGCCCGGCCATGAGGGACTTTCTTAAACTGATGAGAAGGGCACATGAAAGGCTTAAATAAATATGATAATAACTGGGGAATATGGGAGGCATTCTTTTAAAGTTAGAAAAAATGTAAGAGTGTTCACTATTGCCACTTCATATTAGCATTGTAGTGAAGGTCCTAGATAGTACAATAAGAAAAGAAGAAAAAAATATTTAGGCTACAAGAATTGTTAAGGGAGAAATAAAAATGTAAGTGCTTGCAGATAAGTTGATGTTTTCCCTAGAAATTAAAAGATCTAGAGATCAATTTTGAGGTATAATAAGAGAATTTGCAGTGGTTTCTCAAACATGAAACTATTGACATTTTGTATAATTTGTTGCTGTAGGGCACTGTCCTGTGCGTTGTGGGATGTTTAGTAGCATATTTGGCCTCTTCCACTAGTTGCCAATAGCATCACCTTCCCAGTTGTGATTATCAAAAATATCTCCAGACATTGTGCCAAATATCCTCTGAGGGACAAAATCACCTCTAGTTAAGAGCCACTGAGCTCGTTATAAGACTGATACAGAAAAAAGTTAGCTGCATTCTGTATAGTAGCAGCAAAGTAATATATAATGTAGTTTAAGAAACATTAACAATAATATCAGATAATATTATCTAGGAATAAATATACAAAAACGGTTGGGTGCTATGGAAAGAAAATTATAAAACCATTTTAAGACTTATAAAAGAAGGTCTAAATAATGGAAGCAAGCAATACACATGGATAGGAAGATAATATAAAGATGTTAAATCTTTCCCAATTGATTTACAGATTTTATAAATTCTTCAATGATAATCCATATGGTGCTGTTCATGGAAATTATTAAGACAGTTCTACATTTTAAAAATATTTTAATAGAGACAGGGTCTCGCTTTGTTGCCCGGGCTGGTTTCAAATTCCTGGGGTCAAGCGATCCTCCTGCCTTAGCCTCCCAAAATGCTGGGATTACAGGCGTGAGCCACCATGCCAGCCAGATTGTTCTACATTTTGTATGGAAAAGTGTAAAGCAAAGAAAAGGTAGAACACTTCTAAGCAAGAAAAATGGGGAATTTGTCATACTGCTTTGTCTTATTATAAAACTTTAGTAATTTATATTGACCATTGGTATTGGGTCAAGGATGGACAAATGGGTGAATGCAATAGGATAGGCCAGAACAAGATCCACTTACAGATCTTAGATATAAAACAGAAGCATTGCTCCAGCCAGTAGGAAAGAGGGGATTATTCAACAAAAAGAACTGAAAAAATGGCTATCCATATTAGAAAAATAGTGAAATTGTATTTCTACTTCATATCCCATACCTACTATGGTAGGGATGTCAACTACAGGTATATTAAATGAAAATGTCAGCAGCAAAATTTAAAACCTTTTAGTAAAACATGTAAACTAATAACTTTTAGACTTTGGAGTACAAAAAGAGACTCTTATACAAGCCATGAGAGCGTTCACTGATAAATAATAAAGACTGATAAATGTGACTCTTGTAAATCCAGATGGAAAGAGAATCAATCTTTTTCCAGCAACACAGTGGACTAGTTGATGAAAGACCTTTTCCTAGTGCAGCAAATTTGAAAAGTTTGGACTGTATGTACACACACATACACACTTCTGTCATATTTGTAATCATCACTGTCAGATATACAATAATTAATAAAACACAGTCATTTTTATAATGGAAGTCATATATACATTTTTATATGTAAAGTATTTAATGTCCCCCAGAAGAAATAATAAAGGGCTTCAAGTACATAAGATGAAGAGAGAATTTCTGTTACAGAATGAAAATATATTAGATTCAGGGTATTGTAACATATTTTGGTTTGCTCTCAGATTCATCTTAAGATATATCACCTAATCTTACCTAATTGTTATATGTTCTTTTTCACTTCTTTCCTTTAGCCAAACATTTGATATTTTAATAGTGTCTTTGGTTACTTTTCTTACAAGAGATTTTATTTAAACCTCCCAATTCATCTGCTTCCCTGAGGTGTGTATCATGGAATAATGGATCTTTTCCTAGTTTAAAAGTTTAATAAGCTTATTTGAGTACTATAAATGCAGTTATAGGTTCTATTTCTATTTCTCAAATCGTGCTATTCATTAATGACAATGACACTTTGCAATATTAAAGCACCTTTAATCCAAGGATCATAAAGACATTTCCACAGGAGAAATTACTATTGTTAGCTCAGTTTTTTGATAGATCAAGAAGAAGAGTTGGTTCAGAGAATTAGAAATGCCATTCAACTACATTTCTTGTCCTGTCTTTTTTTTTCTTTTTCTTTTCTTTTTTTTTTTTTTTTTTACCACTTTCAACCTAAAATTGGGCACACATTTTTAATACCTCTATATTTGGTTTTTATGGAAACCAACTGTGTATTTTAGCCAAGGTAAATAAACATGGATACTTATCCAGTGCAATTCTGAAGAATGATTATACTTTCTCAAGTCCATGTTATATTATATATATCCGCATTGAAGTAATGAGTATTAACTCTTAAGGAGAATCTGAAACAAGTTGTTAATTCGTGCCAGTGTCTGATACTCACTCTACACTATTCTTGAAGCTTTATAATGTGATGTGAAGTAAAACATTTATTTCCAGATTGAATATGATTTCAATTATTCATTTCATAACTATTCATTGAGAACTCGTTACTTGAATGTTATGGGTGTCTGCTGGAAGAAATAGACTGACAACCTGTAATGACTTAAACAGAATAGAATTTTGTTTTATACTCACACAATTATGCTAAAGGGATGGTAGATTAACAGGTTAGTAGCATGGATCTTCATGCACTCACACTGGAATCCAGCCTAATGTAAGTTCTGTCATTTTTAACATGTAGATGCTCAAAGTGTCCAGCATGAAATTTTCTTTCTAGCCAACCAAGAAGAGAAAAGACCATAGAAGACCACTTACGGGGTTTTAATGCACTTCTAAGTAGTGCATTATCATGTATGCTCACATTTGATTGTCTGTAACTAATAATTTGGCCATGCCTAAGTGCAAGGAAGACTGGAAAGGGGCAGCCTAGCTATGTGCCCAGGAAAAAGATAATATGTATTTGGATGCTCATCCAATAGTCTGAACTATATATATGGTGGAGAATGTGATAGAAATATTTTCGACAATCACAAGCATATCATCCAATGATTTACATCGATCAGTTAAAGAAACCATACATTTGTAGATATTTAAAAGTACTAGGAAGGCAATAATGTGTGTAATAGTGAATGACAGGGATAGGAATCAGGCTAAGTTAGATATGGTGATCTGGCAAGCCTCTCTTGATATTTGGGGTGGGATATGAGTGATGAAAGAAGCAGTCAGAAGACCAAGTTGGGAAGAACACTGGAAAGAGAAAACAGAAAACAGAAAATCCCTGAGAGAACAACCTTCATGTGCTTGCAAACAGAAAGAAGACCAGGTTGAAGGAGTATAGAAAATGAGCAAGATCAGATAAATAAGAGACTTAAAGGCCATGACAAGCCTTTGTGTTTTATTCTAAGTGAAATGGGAAGCCATTGAAGGATATCAAGAAGAGTGATAGTATTTGATTTGTGTTTCACTGTCATTCTGACTGCAGGGTAGAGAGTGGATTGTTGTTCAGTGTGGATGCAGGATACCTGCTAAGAGTTCAGGGAGAGGTTATAGTAGCAAAGACAAGGTTAATGGAAGAGAGGGTAAAAAGAATGGGCAAATTCTAGAAATGTTCTGAAGATAGAACCTGTCCATGCATTAGATGTAAACTTTTCTGAGCAACGGGTGGGGACGGGTTCTCTCTCTGTCACCCAGGCTGGAGCGCAGTGGTGCTATCACAGCTCACTGCAGCCTCCACTTCCCAAGCTCAAGCCATTCTCCCGACTCAGCCTCTTAAGTAGCTGGGATTACAGGTGTGTGCCACCATGCCTGGCCTAGATGTGGGCCTTCTTTGTTTTTACCTCTGGAGCAGTTTAGATTTTATTTTAGGATCTGGTCTCCAGATCTGGCATCCACTGAGTCACATGTCAGTCTTTGGTTGGTCCACATACATTTAGGAAAGAAATGAGTGAAGGGAGGCTCAGTCCAGTTGAAGAGGAGGCCAGATGAGAAAGGCTCAGCAATGGGCCTTCATTCCCAGTGAACGGAGTGTTGGAGCGAGGGAGCAGTGGCTGCTCAGATGATCTGCCTTTTAGAACTGTATTGTTTTAATATAGTCAGCACTAACCATGTGGGTGTTGAGCACTTGAAACAGGGCTAATCTGAATTGTGATAAGCTGTAGTATAAAGTATATGTAAGATTTTGAAGACTTAGGAAAAAAGTGTATAAAGTACCTCAATATTTTTATATTGATTATATTTTGACATGATATTTCTCATATGTTAGTTTACATAAAGTATATTAAAATTAGCATCACCATTAAAAATTAAGGCTTTTTAAGAAAATAATTTACATTTACAGAAAAACTGAACATAGAGTACAATTTCTATATTACACCCCTCCACACACACAGTTTCCCCAACTGTCAAGATCTTGTATGAATGTGGTACATGTATGAAAACTAATAGATCAACATGATACATCATTATTAACTGAAGTCCTTAGTTTACATTAAGATTTAGTCCTGTGTGTTGCTATAGATGTGGGTGTTAAAGTAGGTTTTGAATTGATTAAATGGAAGGACAGTAATCAGCTGCTTACTAAGCGGGGACGACTGTCTGAAGAACGTTTATAATATGTAAGAATCAAGCATTGTATCTAAGATGATTATCAAACAATAATGTGGAGATATAGATAATTGGAAAAGTCTGCATTCAGGGCTAGACATATAAATTTGAGACTCATCAGTGGAGGAATGAGGTTAAATTTCAACTTAAAATGTATCAAAGAGTAAAAGAGGAATAAGAAAGTGGAGAGAATGAACACAATTTTACCATGAAGGAGAGTGAAAAATGAGGCAAGAGCTGAATGAGTCTGTGGGGATAGAGTAATGGGTTTTGGTTGCTTTCCTCTTAAGATGAGAGCTATTAGAACTGATTTGTAAATTGATGGGGATGCTTCTGCCAAAAGACTAAATTTGTGGATGTAAAAGAAAGAAAAGAAAACTGTGAACAGAAAGTGCATGGAAGGTGAGAGTGATGGGACCCCAGCACCAGGGGGGACGTGCCTTTCATTGGACCTGGGACATGTGTTGCATCAGGAGGGATGGGAGAATATGTGTGTGGATGCAGGTAGTCAGTAGGGTTTGTGGTGGAATGATGAGGATGTTTTTGTATTGCTGCCTTTTGTCAGTGGGAATGTATGAAGCAAGCCAAAGTGATGGGGAAAGGAGGGTGTTGGATACGTGAGGGGTGAGAATAAGTCATGAAACAGTCAAATATTACCTAGAAGGGAGGGAGAACTGGACCAGATGGGAAAGTGTGATAGGATTGCAGAGCAATGCTGATTGTCCATGTGAAATCTGAGGGTATGGATTTAAAGTAAGACCAGACAGCAGGGACAAGGTAAAGCAAGTGAGGCACCTAGCATGCAAAATTCAGGGAGACAGACTCCCTCTTGGAGTCATGCCCTGGGTATCTCATTTGCCTCAGCCTAGTCCTGGTTTTGTCAGACAATAAAATTTTATCATTTTGTCAAACAATGTTCAACTGCTTGGATGCAGGCAAAGAAGATGTACAATTGAACTTAATCATTATTGTGATTTTGATAGAGCGATTCACTGGACAGAGAGAAGCACAAGAGAATAGAGGGTATTCTCTAGGAAGATCATAGAACATGTCTAGGAATAGGAGAGAAGAGTCACTATCATGGGAGCGAAGCACAGTGACAAAACAGGGTGATTAATGAATTGGTAAGTGGAGGAAATCATAGAATTGTTGCAGTGAGGTTGGAAGATGGTGTCCAAAGAGGAAAATTGTGGAGATGATATAGTTACTAGACAAGTTCCAGAGAGTGACTATGACAGTATGTGTCAAGAGGCATGAATGAATTTTTTTTAAAAAACTGGTAAGTGGGGCCAGCTTGATGTCTCATGCCTGTAATCCCAGCACTTTGGGAGGCCGAGGTGGGTGGATCACCTGAGGTCAGGAGTTCAAGACTAGCCTGGCCGACATGGTGAAACCCTGTCTCTACTAAAACTACAAAAATTGGCCAGGCCTGGTGGCACATGCCTGTAATCCCAGCTACTCAGGAAGCCGAGACAGGAGAATCGCTTGAACCCGGGAGGCGGAGGTTGCAGTGAGCCGAGATGGAGCCACTGCACTCCAGCCTGGAGGACAGAGACAAGACTTCATCTCAAAACAAACAAACAAACACACAAAAAAGGTAATTGGAAATAAGTAAGTCTAACTATGCAGCCATGTTGTTGAGTGATGAGTAAATGATCCTACCACCAAAAAGACAACAGAAACATTGTTGGAAAACAATACAGTAAGTCACATGCTAAAGGCTTCGGAGAATTGGAGTGAGTAATTGATACATATAAGGGTGAGTACATGATACATATAAGAGTAATCTAATTCCTAAATAATAAAGCTATAATATGATTTTAATTCAAATATGTGAACCCATTTAAGTGTAATAAATAGTAAAGTAAATTGGATAAGGAAAGAGAGCGTGAATAATTGAGACACTGTTGAAAATTGCTACTTCCTATGGCATTTTGGTCAGTGACACATCTCACATATTTATTCTTCATGTAAGGGTGCTAAAAATTACTAAATTAACTGATTTCATTTCTAGCTTTCTTATTTTTTTCCTGCTTTTCCAATAGTTTAGGCAGTGATGAGCAGGATAATAAAGTTTTGGTAGTAGGAGGGGAGCAGAAAAATAATAAACTTGACAATAAAAGAGCTGAGAGGATAGCACTTATAAAGAGATTTATAATTTTTGCACATAAAGGTGAATGCAGGCCAGGCGTGGTGGCTCACACCTGTAATCCCAGCACTTTGGGAGGCCGAGGTGGGCAGATCACGAGGTCAGGAGATTGAGACCAGCCTTGCTAACATGGTGAAACCCCGTCTCTACTAAAAATACAAGAAATTAGCTAGGCGTGGTGGTGGGCACCTGTAGTCCCAGCTACTCAGGAGGCTGAGGCAGGAGAATGGCATGAACCCGGGAGGTGGAGGTTGCAGTGAGTCGAGATCGTGCCACTGCACTCCAGCCTGGGCAACAGAGTGAGGCTCCGTCTCAAAAAAAAAAAAAAAAAAAAAGCGGTAAATGCATTATTTTTACATTGTGTTTTGCATGGTGTAAACAAGAAAATGTATACCAAAGGGGCGTAAGTGCAGCCAAAAGAATGGAAGATGATGAGTGTTTGCGTTCATTGCACATCTATTGTATACCAGTCATATACACTGTCATCTCGTGCAATGCTTGTAACAGTTTAGGAAGGCTGGGGTTATTATGCCTGCTTGGCAGATGAGAAAACAGGCTTTTAAGGAGATTAACTTACTCAGATCACACAGGTAATTGGTAGAGTCAGAAAGCAGACTCTAGTCCCTGTATCCCAAGCCCATATTCTTCCCCTGCACAATATTCAAAAGAGCCAACATTTTCAAAAAAAAATCTTTGTTGAATGTATTATTTTCCCTCCAAAACCATGTTGGAGTGTTTGAGATGCCTATGAATAAAAATATTTTTTGACACATTTCTTACTGAACAGAAAATATTCAAGGAGATGTATGAGCTCTAAGGGTAGCACCTGATGAGTAGACATTACCTCACAATTCCATGTTGCTTGTTTCCATTTCCTCACTAGCAAATGTGGATGGAAAAGTTTGTTTGTTTGAAGACAGCATCTCGCACTGTCACTTGGAGTTGGAGAGCAGTGGCGCAATTCTAGTTCACTGTAACCTCAAGCTCCTAGTCTCGAGCGATCTTTCCACCCCAGCCTCCTGAGTAATAAGGAGTACAGGCGCATGCCACCATGCCTGGCTTATTTCTCTTTTGGTACAGATGGGGGGGTCTCACTGTGTCGTCCAGGCTGGTCTTCAGCTCCTGGCCTGAAGAGATCCTCCTACCTCAGCCTCCCAAAGTGCTGGGATTACAAGTATGAGCCACTGCACCCAGCCTGAAAACTATTTTAAAAAATTAATCCACTTTTGGCTGGGCACATTTATTCATGCCTGTAATCCCAGCATTTTGGGAGGCCAAGGTGGGAGGATTGTTTGACCCCAGGAGTTCAAGACCAGCCTGGGCAGCATGGAAAAACCCTGTGTCTACCAAAAATTACAAAAATTAGCCGGGCACGATGGCACACGCTTGTGGTCCCAGCTACTCAGGAGGCCGAGGTTGGGGAATCCCTTGATCCTAGGAGGTAGATGTTACAGTGAGCCAAGATGACACCACTGCGCTCCAGCCTGAGTGACAGAGGGAGACCCTGTCCTCCACCCTCCTCAAAAACAAAATTAATACACTTCAAAATTTATGAGATACCTAAAGTGTAGGATGGAGAGAAACAAAACAGGAAAATGTGAGTGTAATTTATCATGTAAAATATGTGTGAATATTGCTTAATCAAATATATTTAAATTTTATTTCTTACCTGTGTTGTGTTGTTATTAAACCTTAATAAATTGATGACTATATTAACAAACATCTGTCATTTGAAATTTTTTTGTGGACAAAAAATATTTGGCACTTAATTCTGTTTCTCAGAGTGGCCAGTTTCAGTACAAACAATGGTATTTTTAAAAGATGGCAAACTTGTAGAAATTATTAAACAGCAAATGAGTTAGTTCCTTATGGCTACTCAACGATGCTCTTTCTACATCGACCAGAGTTCCATGGCAGTCATTTGAAATGAGTCAATATGTAATGGAATCAATTCTTCCTGAAAGAGGGTTGAAGTCATTCAACTGCAAGCCTAGTTTGAGACTAGAAATCGCTTTAGGAAAACAAGATGCAAAGGTGATCAGTAATAAAAACCACTTCAGCTACCGGTAATTAACGCAGAGTCCATTCAAAGATATGTCAAAGTTTCCCTGTGGTTTCCCTAATGTCACATTAATAGCAAGGTGAGAGGATTTATTTGTTCTCTCCATTTGTGAATACAAAAGATGGAAGGAAATGTACATGAAGTTCATAATGTCACCAAGAGGGAAGCATGGATTTGCTTGGAATCTTTAGTGGATGCCTCTTTCATGCTTTCCTATAATCTACTGATTACTCGCTTGGGACTGAGCACTGTCTTTGCTGCAGTGCTTACAGTGATAATAGATACTTTTGCCTTTCCTAAGAAGACCATAGCTTTGTGAGGATTGCAGAGGGTCCACCCAATGTTGAACACATAGTGGGGTCTAAAAAAGTATCTGTGGAATAAATGTTTGGTCAGGTACAGGATGGTTAGTAAAAGTCTGTGGAGTGTTGTGAGGGCTTTGGTATTGCATGTTAGGACATAAAGAGGTGGTTGGGCACCTTCCCCATGATTGGAGTAAGATGAAGCTTCTATAAGTGCATGGACCTTGAACCATATCTTGAAGGAATTATATAGAGAGGGGTAAGGAGGAAAGAGAATGGGAAATTAGAGAAAATAGCATGAGCAAAGACAGAACGGTGAGATAGAGCATGATGAATTTAGGGACCTGCATTTTAGGTATAAGTGGCATTGTGTTGAAAGAGAACAGAGATTAATGAGAGTGACATCATGAAAACTTATGTGCTCACTGAGTTTATATGTTCTCATATAGACAGTGGCTCTCAAACACAACATTTCCATAAAACAACAGAAGAAATTATAGTTAATACATAATATGATGTACTAAATGTTTTATATATGTTGATTCATTTAATCCTTATATATCCCTCTGAGGTGGGAATTGCCGTTAGCCCGCTGTATAACTGAGAAATGTGAGATATAGGGAAATTAAGAAATGCACTCAAGATACTACGTCAATAAGTGACATAGTGGCGTTTGAACCCAATGATCTGTCTCCAGAACCCACACTCATAACTACTTTAGAATATTGCACCTTAATACACTGTCAGATGTAGTGTAACTTATCTTAATAATGATATTCAAAGTATCTAAGTTGGAAATTATTGTATTTTGTGACAATGTAGCTCTCCAATGAGCTCTCTTGAGAGGCTTTCTTGACTTGGATATAGAAACAGCTAGAACATTAGGAATTATGTATAACTCAGGTTATATTCATGGTAATGTGTTATACAAGTGACATTATTTCATCTTAGGTACTGTGATTGTAAAAAAGATTGGGAACTGCTGTTGTGGAATATAAGGAGTCCCTCAGTCAAGGAGGTGACAACTTGGGATATTTTAAGTAGAGAGAATTAAGTATCCCTTTATTGAGGAGAGAATATGCAATTCAAATATTTCATAGTGACATATAGATGTCAGGAATTGATTGTGTTAATGTGAAATTCTTAACATATGTGTTTTTCTAGTCAGAAATATCTTCCTCATTTGAATTTCAATAATCTTTTGTCTAGCCATCACTTAGAGAACTTTCAACATCTTTTCTATTACTATGTGTTGGTGTGTACTGAAAATAAATGTGGAGTGAATAATTTAATTATCCCCATACACTGTTCTAAGCACTTGACAAGTGTTGATTATTTAATTCTCACAACAACTCTTTGAGAAAAGTATCATTATTACTCCCATTTTACAGATGAAGGAACTGAGGATTTAAGAGGTTAACCTGCTCGTGGTCACTAGGAGCTGAGAAAGGCTTTGGTCAGGTTTGGCAAATAGGTTCCACTTGAATATATAAGGAGTAGCTAAGATAGCACAGCCTGATTGGAGAGCTCTTATTTTATTCCCTGAGTAATGTACATCTGTTGATTTATATATAAAGTCATTTCCCATGTGAATTAATAATAGTAATAATAATTTACATGTATACAGCTCTTTTAGGACCTCAAAATTTATCCATATTTATTGTTAAGTCCCTGTGGTAAGTGAAGGAAAAGGGACGTACACAAGTTGTGGAAATCAATGGGGAATGGAGTGAGCCTGGACATGGAACTTCCAGTTCTGAGAGCAGTGGTCTTTCTCCCATGTGGTGCCATCTCTTGCAGCCTCAGCAGTTCCTGATGATACCAGATATCTGTAGTCTCATCAGAGAACTCACATCACGATTTTTTAGGAAGAATCAAGAAAACAGAATATTAGACATCTGTCCATTAAATACTGGAAAAGTATTCACATTGATGCTATGTGACTCTGATTAAATTTATTTACAGCTTATTGTCTTTTTTGATAAAGTCATCAATTTGTTTGATAAGTTAAATAGTTTGGAATTTTGTGATGGCTGGTAATTAGGTAAACAACTCTACAGATAGAATAAGAAACTCATTATAAGATGGAAATATGTACAGTTGACATATATAACTATTAGTAATGTATACTTTTGGAGAATATAGTATGAGACAGAGATAAGAAGAAGGGGAAACTCTCTAGCACATTATAGAAATTAAATCCAATATCCTGTGAGAAGAGAGTCAGAGAAGAGGCCTGCAGAGAGAAGACAGACACCGAGAAAAGGGATTGGTGTCATGTGAATTTTTCAAGGTAGGAAAGAATTAAAAAAAAAAAAAGTACAGAAGCCTAAAAGCTGTTAGAGAAAAGGAAATTCTATATGGTTAGTGAAGCTAGATGGAACAAGAACACATTGGGGTGATGGTCCATTTCTACTCTTCCCCTGTAATTACATAAAAGTTAGTAAGAGGGAAAGTAAAAGTGAGCAGAAACTATTAAGAGAAAAGATGAAAACCTCCGACAGGAATGGAGTTTAGAAAAGACTACAGTCCTTGTATCCTGCTGCTCTGCCACTCTTAGACCTGTCACTGTGAAGGGGGAGAACATTTATGATCTGAGCAGAGTTGAGACTTCCCATAGATCACTGCCTCACCCATTGAAAGGTTCCCAACAGTAGACCCCATTGATATACTCTGGGGCAGAAGTAGCAGAGGCACAGGAACTGAAAAGGCAACTGCTTTAGAGAGTTTAGAAAAAGCAAAACTCAGGATTCTGGCCAGAACATTCTCCTGCTATAATTTGAATTACTATTAGTAGTTCGAATTGTACAATAGCTGTCATGCTTCAAAACATTTACATTTTTCTCTATTAACTATCATACTATGTAGCCAGTATTGAATATTCAGCCTATCAACTTTTATTTATTTAGCTGTTATGTGCATTGCTTAACTTGGATACTCATCATTTACTTTCTAATGTGTACAATAAAGCACATCTTACTCGTGTATGTATGTCAAGGCTTCTTTTCATGTAAAAGATATTATGCTATCAAGAATGACCTTGTATGGATTGCAATCTTTGTATCACTTACTGCACACAATATATTTTTATCTACCATTCCTTCTAAAAGAAAAATAAGCCCAGTGGGCTATCTTACTAAAGCTTTATTAACATTGTTTTCTAAATCTTTATAGGCAGTGCTGGCACTCCTGTCACTTTTAATGAAAACGGAGATGCTCCTGGACGTTATGATATCTTCCAGTATCAAATAACCAACAAAAGCACAGAGTACAAAGTCATCGGCCACTGGACCAATCAGCTTCATCTAAAAGCAAGTATCATTATAAACATCTATTAATGTGTATAGCTCTCCAGGAGGGATGCTTTATTTTTAAGTATATAACTTTTGTCAGAATAGATTTTCCCCATAAATAAACTTTTAGAAAAGGTATGACTTGATTCTCTCTTCAATTTTGAAATGTTAGGGACATTCTTGAGCCTCTTTAGAGGAATCTTCTGATATCTGTAAGAATTTAATGAATGATCTGATTTTTTTTTCTGTAATTGACTATACACTTAGAGAAATTTTGCCTTTTTATGAAAGAAATTTGTTGTAATCTTTGTACAATTTTTGTATGTCTGTGTGTTGGGGGTGGGGTGGAATTGACTGAATATGTCCTCGTTTATAAATTTGGGCTTAAAAAAAGGGCACATCACCTTTGCCACATCACAAGGTGAGACCTTCTGGCTATATCAGGTTGATGGAAGTGAATCATACTATGCGTTTATATTGCCTCTTTCAGTTGCAACACCAGGGAAGGTTGATGTATCCAAGGGTGGTGTTCAGATTATTTAACAGCCTTTAGAGCTACCTGCTGTTTTTGTCTACCTCAGGCACTCTTCAGGTCAAGGTCCGTTATTTCTCAGTTTCCACAAGTGGCCATGTGAGGGCGACTTGAAGAGCCCAGCTGGAAGCAGGTTCCCAAGACCTGGGTTTGGTACCCAAAAGCACCTGGGCATTTGCCTGCAAGGTGCCACACCATCACCCAAGGTTCTGTTTCTTTCGACTGGAATCTGATGGGGACCCAGTGGGGTTAGCACGTGGGGATGGCTGTACGGACGAGGAACTTCATCAGGTGTCCAAGACTGGTGGGCACTCCCTCAGAGGAGCTCTCTTAGGGCAGAAGTCTTTGGGGGATTTGGGGAGAGCTACTAGGTGCCATCACTCTTCAATCCTAAGGGGCTCTGGAACAGGAAACCAATTCTGAACTTGATGGATAAGGCAGGTCCAGGAAATCAGTGCACAGGGCTGTGGATGCTGGGGTGGGGAGGCCAGGGAGGGTAGCATCTACTTACTGTAAAGAATTATTTCACATTTCAACAGCCCTTTGCCACATATTAGTGCACACTGGCATTTTTAGGTATAGAGAAGGATGGAGCACGTTCTGTAGTCTCAGCCGAGGTTTGGAGTTCATTCATCCAGCATCTCTTCCACAGAAAAGTAGGACTATTCACAAAAATTTGGTGGCCGAGAAATAACTACAAGAACAGTAGACAGTAGAATGTTTTTAAAATGCTTCAAATAAACTAGGAAAATATTCTTCTTCTGTTCTATTTTTTTGTGTAATTCACTCTTTCCCCTAACAAAAGCATCTCCTCTTCTTGATTCTCAGAGCTACCATAATACTGTGAGAGTGTACACATGCTTTCTCATGTTTGAACCTAATCAGAAGACATCAATTTGATATTTTTAATCAATTTTTTTGTATTTCCAAATATGTCCCCCGAAGTGATATGTCTATGCAGCACCAGTCACCCAAGTTCTCAGAAAAGTAGACGATGAGAAATTACAGAACCAGAGAGATTATGATTTATTTTTCTTCCTGATAATTATTACAGCTATGCATTTAATAATGCACAGACAGCTTATGTTTCTAACTATTGTAGTGATACGTAAGGCCACATATCAATACTTTACTACTTGTAGGTGCTTCATGAAATCTTATCCATTGTTCTGCAATCCAAATTGACATTTACTGAAACATAACTTTGATAATGCCACAGGTTATTGATAATCAATAGCTTTTTGACAAAAGCCCTTTTGAAAGAGGACCTATGGGAAATGAAATAAGACAGAAATGATTTGACAAGGTCTAAGACAGGAAAGCTACTTTTGTTTGACTTTTATTAATGTCAAACTGCCTATCATTAATATATTCTGATGATTAGGGATTTACACAGCAAAATCAAATGTTTCAGAAATATATGCACTAACATACAATACCATTACATGACATAATTTTACACACAAGTACACATATATACCTGTCTCACCATATACACATAATGTAGTTATAAAACTTCCTATTGAATCTCAAGCTGCTCTTTTATGTACATTTAACAGTGCATGAAAGTTTTATGTTTATGACTGTGTTATTGTTCATAAAATGTATTAAAACAATTTGTGAGAATTATTTCTCATGCATGATTATGATCATTTGTAACTAGATAGCATTGCTGGTTTTACTGAAATGGAAAACGCAGCTCTTAGAAGAAAAAAATAATAAATTGGACTGTGGGGAGAGGTTATAAATTAAGAATTGAATTCTGAGGATTATCAGGACAAATCAAATGACTTTTATCCTTAGGAGTTGCGTTAGTCACCTGCTTGAAGGTGGAGTATTAGAGTGCTTGGCAAGCTACTGACTTGTTAATGTTCTGCTTAGATCTGTGGCAAAGTACTAAACAAATTATTTGCCTCAGTTTTATCATGTCTGAAATGAAAACAGTAGCACCCACCTTATATGGTTGTAATGAGCATTAAATGAAGTAATACAATAAATAACTTTGCCCCGTGTTTGGCACATCAGAGGTCTGTAAATGTTGCTTATGATTAGTCCAATATCTCAATATTCCACATGGTCAGTGAGAGACATGATAGATAATGAGTGTACTGGGTAAAGTGAAGGTCCCATTAGAAGAGGAACTTGAGTTTGTGTGAGAAAGTTCAGAGACAATCTTTGCATTCAAAATGCTGACTGTTTGTCCCCACAGCCAGTCATTTCTGCCTGTCTTTGACATTGGCCTTAATACTTGGAAAATCTCTCTGCATTCAAAAAGTAGAGTTTATATAAGATGAATTTATTTTCCTGTGGTACCATGTGGGTGGGTATCATCCCCTAGGCAGTTATATTTTGAATGGATTTGGTAAATTCAGTCTGTGCTCATACTCTGTTAACAGGTGTTGAGACTAGAGTGAATAGGTGAACCCTGCTCTCGGGGCACTCACGGATTAGAAGGAGGGACAAACAGTCGGACCAACCATTCTAGCGCAATGAAGCAGGTGCACTGATGAAGGTATATATACGGGTTTGCAATGGCAGCCCAGAGAGAGGTTCCTAATCTGGCCCAGCCTCTGGTGGGAATTGTCACTGTGGCCAAAGGAGGATACTGACAGGAGGATTTACTCTTCTCCATATACTCTATCTCTTCTTGTTCTATTAAACCAGATTTATGATAGCTTTCACATTCTCAATGGTAAGCATTTATCAGTCAGTTATTGGATTGAACTCTGCTTGTTTTCAAAGAGCCAGTTTTTCTGGCTGAGTTCAACCATAGTATAAATTTGTAGAAAGAGGGTATATGGTTAGGCATATTTGAATGCAATAAATTTGCCTTGAATATCTCTTAGTGGATTGAATGAATTTTTGAAATAAGTAGATTATTCTTTTTCTTTTTCCTGGAAAATATATTAGATATTTCATTTCCTCCAAAGCATTGTCTTTATTGTTCCAAACATTACTGTTTCTTTTTTCTTTTTATGAAACTGACATATGTTCTTAATTTAGCAATACAATCAGCATAATTTGTTTAAGTTTTCTACTCAGTAATCTCGGCCCACACATGAGGGGTGTATTGTCTACCTGAGAGTGAATTAGAACGAACGAGTCTCTCTATTTTGTTAGGCAGAAACTCTCAAGAGGCAGGTGGTCCTTATTAGTGATTACAAAACATACTGTAACCTAGAGGTTCAGAGTAAACAGAAGAGCCTGAATTGTGAAAAGAACAGCCATATGCTGCTCTGTGTCCACAGGGAGAACGTGTCTTGGGGATACCGTATGGGCCAAAAATAACTCAGGGCATTTTTTTAATGCTTTTTCCAGCCAGAACCACTTTTTCTTGATTACTGTAGGAATGAAACATATGTTTTTATTGGTTTCAACATATTATTCTTTTTATAATCAAGGAAATAAGTTGAATATAAATGATAAAAACAAAGAATAGTGGCTTTACAAGGTGTCCCAATCACAGTGATTAGTGGCAGAGTGTAATTTGGAAGGGTGATTTGAAGGAGAACCTGATTTAATAATTTCGAACCTGATTTAATTTTCAGTGGATGACTCCATAGAAGAAAAACTTCGAATAGGGTACTGAGCTTTGAACCTCAGTTTTCTCATCTAAGTCGGGTAATAGATACTGTTATGAATAGTAAACACATATGGTGGTTAAGAACAAGATCTCAAAGTCCAAAAGAAGATATTTGAATTCTGACCTTTCATTCATGAGCTGTGTAGCCTTGGGCATGTGACTTAGACTCAGGTTCTTTATCTACCTACTTGATGGAGTTCTTGAGATCATCAAGGAAATTGTATGTACAAAAGTCCTAGAACGTTGACTGGCACATATTAAGTATTGAATGAATATGATAATAATAAATTTTGTTTTGTTTTGCTAGTACAACCAGCCTACCAAAGAGGACCTTTACTGGGTATTTCAGTATGAAATCAAACTGAAGCTGTATTTGCAGTCTTATTTCTGTCTTTATTCTGATGTTCTGAATAGGGAGTAGCTGTAACGAGAGGTATATGCACCATGATAACTTGGCTGTTTACACAATAAGCCCAAAGTATTTGTTTTAGTATTTTAAAAAGTAGGCTCTATGATTCAAATGCTTTGGAAAAAACTAAAACTTGAGCAAACTTTCTGATGGAATTTTACCCCACAAAATTAGTCTTTGCCACATACCTATAGTATAGTATTTATTTTAATTGAATGTATGTATTTTCTTATAGATGATCAGTTAAATATATATATGCTATATGTACATATACTGGAGCTTCCTTGGCTTGCTTGGAATAAAAAAAGGGAGAATTCCTGAGTCTCCCCATTTGTCTCAGGGATTTTTTTTTTATTCTTGATAAACATCAACTGTTTTTTTTAATATGAATATCATTAATTTCATGGAGGAACAGCTTTTATATAATGAAAAATATTAAAATGGTTTTGAAGTAACAATGGACTGAATAGAGTTGAAACAGTGTTTGAGAGAAGACTTGACCTTTGTTTGCTTTGTTAGGAAACATGCATTTTCTCTTTGCCTCTGTTTCCCTGTTTGCAAAGTTGCTTACATGTGAAAATGTTCTTTCCTATGATTGTCAGTGCACACACATACATACATACACACACACAAACACATACATGTATATAATATATAATATAAAAAAAATATATAAATATATATATATTTGTTCACCCTATGAAATAAGTATTATATGAAGCACTCCTTTTCCTACATAGCATAAATGTGAGTCAATTTCCTGGGCCCTTTCTCTGTATTCTGTTAGAACTTTAAATGCCACTGTAGTTCTTAACTTTGTACTCGATTATGAAAATACTTTGTTCTGTTTCCTTTCCTTGCAACAAGATGATTTTTAAAGCTGTATATTTGTTTGTTAGATGCTAATTTATTCTTTTCAAAAAGTCATTTTGAGGTCATTACTTATATCTCTGTTTATGAGATAACAAGATATAAGGTAATAATATGATTTGGTAAAGTCATATTATTCACAGATTGAGCAAATGTTAAGGTGATTAAATTTGAACTACATTCTTGCCAAGCCCAGAGTAAGTACTCAGTGTGTATTTAATATGTCATGAATAATATGCTGATCTTTTCTACATATTGACTGAACATAGATGGATGATCCAAGATTATCTATTAGGAAGTGCACTCATGCACAGATTATTTATTCAGTGATTGTTCCCTGCCAGGCAGGATGAATATCATGGCAGGGCATCAGTATAAAATATACAGTCATCCCTATGTAGATATGGGGAATTGGTTTCAGGACCACCACATACACCAAAATCTATGCACGACCATTTCCCCCAGTCAGCCTTGCAGAAACCATGCATATGAAAAATCAGGCCTTCTTATATGCAGGTTTCACATCTGCCAATACTATATTTTCTGTCTGTGTTCGATTGAAAAAAACCAATGTAGAGGTCATACACTCAAAACCCACGTTGTCCAAGGGTCAACTATATTTCCAGATATCAACAGATTTCTAATCCATTAAGGGCAACCATATACTCATAACTACAATAAATGTATAATTATACAGGTACAGATTAAATAATAAGCTATTTGAATTCATTGGTTTGAATGTGAATTCAAGGAATCAATGATCATCTTAAACTAGGGACTTTGGATAGTTTCTTGACGTAGATGAAATTTAAACTAGACTTTAAATTCTTTTAATGGTCAGAAATATTTGGAAGAACATATAGGCCATTTAAAAAGCATCCATTCATCCATCCATGATTCATCCATTCATGTATTCATTTTGTAAAACAGAGCCTCCAGTTTGCCAATGCTGCAGTGCATGCTGGGATGGTTTAGAAGTGTCTCAGATTCAGTTCATTGTGTCATCCATGAAGTAACAGGACTATGCAGGTTCAACATCCAAGGATATGTCTCTTTCATGAGCCCATACTAATACATCCAGCTGTGTTCCTTTATTCTTTTTCAACTTTAAACACAAATTCATAATTAGCAAAGTATTATCAGCATTCACAAAGAAACATATTCTCTCTTGGTCCAGAGGCTGGGGAACTAGAGAACTGTACTGGTGTATCTGGTTTAAAACATTTCAGTACAAATGAGTCAAGAAGACCCCAGTAGTTAGATGGCCTGACGGGTGCAGCCTGACCCTTCCCTTCCATTCTCAGAGAAACAAGATAATTGGAGGCAAGGAAACTGTTCTACTTGGCTTTATGTCTTTAATGATTAGTATAATATGGGACTTACTAAATGTTCCCACATGAATAAATTAATAAACCAAAAATGTAAAGCACTATTATCTTTACAAGGCCAAAAAGGTGAGCTGACTCTATGATACTGAGATAATGTATAACCAAGGAGCACACTTTAGTAAGGGTAGAGCTAGAAGTCATTGTCAAGGTAATCAAGGACAAACTCCAGAATGGGTAATCACGTTAAAAGATCCTTGCAATCAGACCAGGTAGAATCTAAGGGAAAGTCCAAAGTTACAAACAGGAGCAAGAGGAGTGCATGTAAGTGACCCAGATAACATTCTAAGGGGCACATTGTTACTATTACCAATGGCTTTGGCTTTTATTCTTGCCCTTGCCATTCGCAGACCTTCAAATCCTGCAGATGGCCTTAGAGTTACTGAGTGACTTCTGATAACTGTCTTTGAGGAGCATTTGCCATTGATTGGGCAGATCTATTCTGCTTACACAAGGACTTCATAATGCAAGTTGTTAAGTACAATAATACAGATGAGGACTGTTGTCTAGGTTTTCATAGAGAGCTAGATAAAGGCTCAGTTTCTTTATGGGACTGAGTATGATTCTGAGCTCCCAGAACAGAGGACAATCTGATCAGAGAACATTGTGGGGAATGAAGAGAGATAGCTTGAACTTAAATTCTATAAGACCTCATATACCATGAGAACATTTTAAGATATTTTTGAGCTACAGGGAGTTTTTCAATAGAGAGATGCTCACGTTTAAGCTTCAGGAGAATGTCTTTGGCAGCAAAGTGCAGATTGGCTGGAGAAGAGGTAGTTCCATGAGCTAAGTCAAAGACGTAATTAAGAGTTTTTTTTTTCTATTTTACTTAATTTTTGGATAGATTTTCCCTCGCCTATTTATCTACTTTGCTCCAGCCTTAATTCATAAAATATTTTGAAAGGCCTTACTAAGATGTATTTATCACAGTAGGACAAATAAATAAGTGAGGACATTAGGAACAAGGGATAAAAAGAGTTCATGAATTTTAGTTCATACTCAACTTACATTTTCCCAATAACAACAACAAATAGAGTCATCTAGGCTATTCAGTAGAGTAGGTGAAATAATCTTGCCACTATTCTAAGAATATACAAAACTATGCCGTACCAAATCTGATTTAATCTGATTAGGACTTGAGAAGCTGAATTCAGTGATCCAGATCCAGTTGGAGGCAGGTTTCTAGGGTAATCTACTGGTATTCAGGGTGTTTAGTTGTTTTTCAGGGAGAAATGGGCATTGAAAACCTGTCATTATATAAAAAAAAAAAACCCAGGAAAAAACCACAAGAGTTTAATTAGTTATTTAAATAATAACTGAAAATAGCAGAAATGGAGAAGAAACAACAAAAAAGGTAGACTTCACATATGACTGAGAACATGTGATATTTGCTAATAGAATGGTGGTTAGCAAAGGCAGGGAAGAGTAGGGGAGGGGAATTATGAAGGGTGGGTGGGAGTATAAAAAATATAGTCAGATAGAAGGATGGAGTTCTAGTGTTCAATAGCACAATAGGATGATGATCGTTAACAGTACTTTATTGTATATTTCAAAATAGCTGGAAGAGAAGATTCAGAATGTTCCCAACATAAAGAAATGATACATGTTTGAAGGAGATCCTAAATCCCCTGATTTTATCATTACATATTGATGCATGTATCAAAACGTCGTATGTACCCAACAGATATGTACAACTATTATGTATCCATAATAATTAAAAATTTCAAAGATAGCAGTTTAATTAGAAAAGGAAAATCAAAGAAAATGATGCTGCTTAAAGACAAAACATAAAATAAGAAATGTGTTTTTATACCAGCACCAAAGATGGATAAAAGAAGCTGGTGACTCTAGACTTTTATGGGGATAATAAAGTAATAAAAATGAAAATAAATGGTATTTTAATCCTTATTTTAACCTTGGGAGGAGTAAAATAAGTACAATTTTAACATAACAAGTAGAATAAGTAAGGTTAAAATAAGGTTATAAACATAAAATGAAGCTCTGGAATAGAGGAATAACTGGTAAAAAGTCATTTTATTATGGTAGTTTTACATGTGAATCCTGTATCCTAGAGTACTCGTAAAAGCTCAGTGGGTTTCATCAGTGTTATGTGAAATCTAAAGTGTACAAGAGCATTACAACTAAGAATTGAAAAGTATTGTATATGAATTAAAATATGTAACCTCCGATTGTAGACAGGTCAGTGATTTATTAGAGCAAGACAAAAGAATAATTGATGTTTATTGACTGAATCAAAAATTTCTCATGACATATTTCCTCAAAGCTTCCAATAATTAATTGCGGGAGGAGAGCCAAAAGCTGGGATCCTCCTAAACTCCCCATACTATGTTAATAGGGTTATGGATGCTGTATTTTCAACTGAAGTTACAGAAATATGCAACTGTGTATAATCTCCGGGGTTTGAGATGTAAAACAATGTTTTCTCTTTAGATTATTTCTTTTTAGTTGTATATTTAAATGACGAAATATACAACAAGGACATAGAAATGTACTAAATTTTGCTAGTATTGATTGTTTTCACTTGTCATAAAATCATTTTTATTGACATTATTGTGAGATAATTGCAGATATATTTGCAGGTGTAGGAAATAATTGAGATTCCATGTCCCTTTTACATAGGTTTTTCCAGTGATAACACTTGCAAAATTATTGTACAGTATCACAACTAGGATGTTGACATTCATATAATCTACCAATCTTATTCAGATCTCCCTAGTTTTACTTGTATTCCTCTGTGTGTGTGAGTGCATGTGCTTATAGCTCTCTGCTATTTTGTTAACCATTTTTGTCTATGTATGTGCTACCGCAGTAAACATACAGAGCATTTCAGTTACCACAAGGATCCCTTATGTTGTCTTGTCATATCCATATTGTTTTCTCTCCCATATGCCTCTCTCCCCAATGCCTGAAAACCACTAATACGTTCTCTATTTACATAATTTTATCATTTCTAGAGTGTTATACAACCCCATCCATATGTGGGCAAAGGACATGAAAAGGCATTTTTCAAAAGAAGGCATACATGTAGCCAACAAGTATATGAAAAAACGCTCAACTTTACCAATCATTAGAGAAATGCAAATCAAAACCACAATCAGATGCCATCTCACACCAGTCAGAATGGCTATTATTAAAAATCAAAAAATGACAGATGCTGAGGAGGTTATGGAGGAAAAGGGAATGTTTATACACTGCTGGTGGGAATGTAAATTAGTTCAGCCATTGTGGAAATCAGTTTGGAGATTTCTCAAAGAACTTAAAACAGGATTAACATTCACCCCAGCAATCCCATTACTGGGGTATACACTCAAAAGAATATAAATAGTTTTGTTTTTTGGG
>NW_012105364.1:8492151-8496557 GCF_000951045.1 Mandrillus leucophaeus
TATGCATTACTTCACGTAGTCATGATTTTTGTGATAAGAACACTTTATATCCACTCCTTTAGCATTTTTCATGAATACAATATATTATTATCTATAGTCACCTGCTATACAACAGATCTCTTGAACATATTCCTCCTACCTAACTGAAATTTTGTATCCTATGCCCAATATTTCACAAATTCTGCCATCCTCCAACCACCCAAGCCCTTGTTAACCATCATTCTACTCTCTGCGTCTTTGTGGATTCCATGTATGAGTGAGATAGTATGGTATTTATCTTTCTGTACCTGGCTTATTTTACTCAACATAATGTCCTCTAGCTTCATCCAAGTTTTCACAGATGACAATATTTCATTCTTTTTATGGAAAAACAGTATTCCATTATGTATATACACCACATTTTCCTTATCCATTCATCCACTGATGGACACTTAGGTTGATTCTACATCTTGGCTATCATGAATAATGCTACAATGAACACGATAGTGCAGATATATCTTCAACATACTGATTTCACTTCCCCTGGATGTATACAGAGTAGGAGATGGCCAGATCATATGATAGTTCTATTTTTAATTTTTTGAGGAATCTTCATATTATTTTCCATAATGGCTGCACTAATTTACATTCCCACCAACAGCTTGCAAAATTCCATTTTCCCCATATCCTCACTAATACTTGTTACCTTTTTGATAATAGGTATTCTATCATGTGTGAAGTGATACCTCATTATGATTTTAATTTGCATTTTCCTAATGATTAGTGATATTGGGCATTTTTTCATATACCTATTAGCTATTTGTATGTCTTCTTTTGAAAAGCGTCTATTCAGGTCCTTTGCCTGATGTTTACCAGGTTGTTTGTTTGTTTGTTTGTTTGCTAATGAGCTGTTTGAGTATCATATATTTTGGATACAACCTTTTGCCAGATGTATTATTTACAATATTTTCTCCCATTCTGTAGGGTGTCTCTTCACTCTTGTTGATTGTTTCCTTTACTGTGCAGAAGCTTTTTAGTTTTGTATAATCCTGTCATTTATTTTTGCTTTTGTTGTCTGTGCTTTTGGGGTCACATCCAAAAAGTCATTCCTTAGACCTATGTCATGGAGATTTTCTCCTATTTTTTTAATAGCAGTTTCATAGTTTGGGGTCTTATATTTAAGTACTTAATCCATTTTAAGTTAATTTTTATATGATATGAGAAAATTACCTAAATTTATTCTTCTGCACATAGATATCCAGTTTTCCCAACACTAGTTATTGAAAATACTGTAATTTCCCCATGGTGTGTTCTTGGTACCTTTGTTGAATCAGTTTGCTATGAAAGTATGGATTTATTTCAGGGCTCTCTATTCTGTTCCATTGGTACATTTGTTTTCATGCCAGTTCTATGCTGTTATAGTAACTATAGCTTTGTTGTATATTTTAAAGTTAGGTAACATGGTGCAGCTTTGTTCTCTTCACTAAAGATTGTGTTGGCTATTCAAAGTCTGTTGTAGTTTCATACAAATTTTAAAATTGCTTTTTCTAGTTCTGTGAAAAATGGCACTTGCATTTTGATAGGGATTGCATTGAATCTGTAGATTGCTTGGTGTAGTATGAACCTTTTAACAATATCAACTTTTTCAATCTGTGAACACAGGATATCTTTTCATTTATTTCTATCCTCTCAATTTTTTTCATCAGTATTTCATAATTTTCAATGTATAGATCTTCTAGCTCCTTGGTTAAATTTATTCACAAATGTTTCATTTTTTTGTAGTTAGGTAAAGGGGATCACTTTCTTGACTGTTTTCAGATTGTTTACTGATTTTTGTATGTTGATTTTGTGTAATGTAACATTACTGAATTTGGATATTAGTTCTAATAGTTTTTTAGAGTTTGTTATACATAACAGCATGTCATCTACAAACAAGGACAATTTATCTTCTGCTTTTCTAATTTGGATTCATTGTCTTTCTTTCTCTTGCCTAATTGCTTTGACTATGACCTCCAGTATATACTGAATAGAAGTGACAAGAGTGGCCACTCTTGTCTTATTCTAGATTTTAGAGAAAAAACTTCCAACTTTTCCCCAGTGAGTATGATGTTAGCTATGCGTTTGTCATATGTGACCTTTATTATGTTGATGTACATGCTTTTTATACCTACTTTGTTGAGAGTTTTTATCATGAATATATGTTGAATGTTGTCAAATATTTTTTAATCTGCATCTATTGAAATGATATGTTTTTTGTTCTCCCTTCAGTTAATGTGATGTATCAC
Source organism: Mandrillus leucophaeus (assembly GCF_000951045.1). Lineage (NCBI taxonomy): Eukaryota > Metazoa > Chordata > Mammalia > Primates > Cercopithecidae > Mandrillus > Mandrillus leucophaeus. The sequence continues at coordinate 8,494,416 of NW_012105364.1, forward strand.
ATTTATTATTTTACATACGTTGAATCATCCTTGTATCCCTAAGATGAATCCCACTTGATCATGGTGAATGATCTTTTTCATATGCCTTTGAATTCTGTTTGCCAATATTTTGTTGAAGATGTTTTACATCAGTGTTCATCAGGGATATTGGCTTGAGGTTTTTTTGTTTTTTTTTTTTGGTAGTGTTATCTGGCTTTGGTATCAGGGTGATGCTGATCTTGTAAAATGAGTTTGAAAGTATTCCCTCTTCAATTTTTTAAGAGTTTTAAATAGTTAGTATGAGTCATTCTTTAAGTTTTTGATAGAATTCAGCAATGAAGGCATCAGGTTCTGGGCTTTTTTCTTGATGGGAGACTTTATTATTGATTCAATCTCCTTACTCATTATTGGTCTGTTTATGTGTTTATTCATTATTGGTCTGCTAAGATTTTCTATTTCTTAATAGTTTAGTCTTGGTAAGTTGTATATGTCAAGGCATTTATCCATTTTTTTTCTGGGTTTTTCTATTTGTTTGCATGTAATTGTTCATTGTAGCCTCACAATCTTTTGTGTTTCTGATGTATCAGGTGTAAAATTTCCTTTTTCATTTATGATTTTATTTATTTGTGTCTCTTTAAGTTTTGTTAAATTTGTTAATCTTTCCCAGAAACCAAATCTTAGTTTTGTTTATCTTTTCTATTGAATTTCTAATATCTATTTTATTTATTTATGTATGATCTTTTTCTTTCCTTCCTTCTACTTTGAGCTTAGTTTGTTCTTGTTTTTCTAGTTCCTTAAGGTACAATGTTAGGTTGTTTACTTGAGACTGTTCTTTTTTGATGCAGGCATTTCTTGCTATGAACTTTCCTCTTGGAACTGTTTCTGTTGTATCCCACAGGTTTGGGTATGTTGTATGTTCATTTTTGTTTGTCTTAAGAAAGTTTTAAATTTATCTTTGAGTGTTCTGTAAATATCTGTTAAGTCCATTTGTTCTAAGGTATAGTTTAAATCCATTGTTTCTTTGTTGACTTTCTGTCTTGATGACCTGTCTAATGCTGTCAGTGGAGTATTGAAGTTCTGCACTATTAATGTGTTGCTGTCCATCTCATTTCTTAGGACTACTAGTAATCATTTTATAAATTTGAAAGCTCCAGTGTCAGGTGCATATATATTTAGGATTGTGATACTCTTGTGTTGAACGAGGCCTCTTATCATTGTATAATGCCCCTCTTTGTCTTTTTTAACTGCTGTTGCTTTAAAGTTTGTTTTGTCTGATGTAAGAATAACTATCCTGCTCTCTTTTGATTTCCATTTACATGGAATGTCTTTTTTCACCCCTTTTTCTTAAGCTTATGTGAGTTCGTATGTATTAGGTGAGTCTCTTGAAGGCAGCAGATACTTAGTTGGTGAATTATTATCCATTCTGCCATTCTGTGTCTTTTAAGTGGAGCATTTAAGCCGTTTACATTCAATGTTGGTATTGAGATGTGAGATACTCTTCATTGTGCTATTTGTTGCCTAAATACCATTTTTTAAAAATTTATGGTGGTGTTGTTTTATAGGTCCTGTGATATTTACACTTTAAGGAGGTTCTGTTTTGATGACTTTCAAGGATTTGTTTCAAGATTTAGAGCTCCTTTTAGTAGTTCTTACAGTGCTGGCTTGGTAGTAGTGTATTCTCTCAGCATTTGTTTGTCTGAAAAATATCATACCTTTCCTTTATTTATTAAGCTTAGTTTCACTGGACACAAAAGAGTATTGGCTAATAATTGTTTTGTTTAGGAGGCTGAAGATAGGGCCCCAATCTCTTCTAATGTGGAGGGTTTCTGCTGAGAAATCTGCTGTTAATCTGATAGATTTTCCTTTACAGGTTACCTGGGGCTTTTGCCTCACAGCTTTTAAGATTCTTTCCTTCATCTTAACTGTAGACAACCTGATGACAATGTGCATAGGTGATAATCTTTTTGTGATGAATCTCCCAGGTGTTCTTTGAGCTTCTTGTATTTGAATGTCTAGATCTCTAGCAAGACGGGGAAGTTTTCCTCAATTATTCCCCCATATATGTTTTCCAAACTTTTAAATTTCCTCTTCAGGAATACCAGTTATTCTTAGGTTTGGTCATTTAACATAATCCCAAATTCTTGGAGACTTTGTTCATTTTTT
>NW_012105364.1:8496607-8504094 GCF_000951045.1 Mandrillus leucophaeus
AGACTGTTCTTTTTTGATGCAGGCATTTCTTGCTATGAACTTTCCTCTTGGAACTGTTTCTGTTGTATCCCACAGGTTTGGGTATGTTGTATGTTCATTTTTGTTTGTCTTAAGAAAGTTTTAAATTTATCTTTGAATGTTCTGTAAATATCTGTTAAGTCCATTTGTTCTAAGGTATAGTTTAAATCCATTGTTTCTTTGTTGACTTTCTGTCTTGATGACCTGTCTAATGCTGTCAGTGGAGTATTGAAGTTCCGCACTATTAATGTGTTGCTGTCCATCTCATTTCTTAGGACTACTAGTAATCATTTTATAAATTTGAAAGCTCCAGTGTCAGGTGCATATATATTTAGGATTGTGATACTCTTGTGTTGAACGAGGCCTCTTATCATTGTATAATGCCCCTCTTTGTCTTTTTTAACTGCTGTTGCTTTAAAGTTTGTTTTGTCTGATGTAAGAATAACTATCCTGCTCTCTTTTGATTTCCATTTACATGGAATGTCTTTTTTCACCCCTTTTTCTTAAGCTTATGTGAGTTCGTATGTATTAGGTGAGTCTCTTGAAGGCAGCAGATACTTAGTTGGTGAATTATTATCCATTCTGCCATTCTGTGTCTTTTAAGTGGAGCATTTAAGCCGTTTACATTCAATGTTGGTATTGAGATGTGAGATACTCTTCATTGTGCTATTTGTTGCCTAAATACCATTTTTTAAAAATTTATGGTGGTGTTGTTTTATAGGTCCTGTGATATTTACACTTTAAGGAGGTTCTGTTTTGATGACTTTCAAGGATTTGTTTCAAGATTTAGAGCTCCTTTTAGTAGTTCTTACAGTGCTGGCTTGGTAGTAGTGTATTCTCTCAGCATTTGTTTGTCTGAAAAATATCATACCTTTCCTTTATTTATTAAGCTTAGTTTCACTGGACACAAAAGAGTATTGGCTAATAATTGTTTTGTTTAGGAGGCTGAAGATAGGGCCCCAATCTCTTCTAATGTGGAGGGTTTCTGCTGAGAAATCTGCTGTTAATCTGATAGATTTTCCTTTACAGGTTACCTGGGGCTTTTGCCTCACAGCTTTTAAGATTCTTTCCTTCATCTTAACTGTAGACAACCTGATGACAATGTGCATAGGTGATAATCTTTTTGTGATGAATCTCCCAGGTGTTCTTTGAGCTTCTTGTATTTGAATGTCTAGATCTCTAGCAAGACGGGGAAGTTTTCCTCAATTATTCCCCCATATATGTTTTCCAAACTTTTAAATTTCCTCTTCAGGAATACCAGTTATTCTTAGGTTTGGTCATTTAACATAATCCCAAATTCTTGGAGACTTTGTTCATTTTTTAAAATTCTTTTTTTCTTTGTCTTTGTTGTACTGGATTATTTCAAAAACCTTGCCGTTGAGCTCTGAAGTTCTTTCTTCTGCTTGTTCAATTCTATTGCTGAGACTTTCAGTGCATTTTGCATTTCTATAAGTTGTGATTTTTTTATTTATGCTATCAATCTCACTGAAGATTTTTCCCTTATATCTGCTATCATTTTTTTTTTTTTAATTTCATGAAATTGGACTTCACCTTTCTCTGCTGCCTCCTTAATTAGCTTAATAACTGGCCTTCTGAATTCTTTTCCTGGCATATCAAGACTTTCTTCATGGTCTGGATCCACTACTGGCGAGCTAGTGTGATATTTTGAGGGTGCTAAACAACCTTGTTTTGTCATTACCAGAAGTGATTTTCTTGTTCCTTTTCATTTGTGTAGGCTATGTCAGAGGGAAGCTGTGGGGCTCAAGGGCTGCTGTTCAGATTGTTTTGTCCCATGGGGTGCTCCCTTGATGTAGTACTCTTTCCTTTTTCCTAGGCATGTGGCTTCCTGAGAGCCAAACTATATTGATTATTATTTCTCTTCTGGATTTAGTCACCCAGCATGGCTACCTGGTTCCGGGCTGCTACTAGGGAGTGTCTGCACACAGTTCTGTCTCTTAGCCATGGATAGTAGCACCTGCTCCATTGAAGGAGGCAGGGGAGTGAAATGTATTCTGTGAGGATCCGTAGTTGTATTATTGTTGTTTATTGCACCAGTTTTGTGCTGATTGGCCTCCTGCCAGAAGGTGGCATTTTCAAGAGAGCATGAGCTGTGGTACTATAGGGAAGATCAGGCAGCGGCTGGAGCCCTAGAACTCCCAAGAGAATCTGAGCCTTGTCTTCAGCTACCAGAGTAGGTAGAGAAATACCATCAAGTTGGGGCAGGGTTAGACATGTCTGACCTGATTCTTCTTGGGCAGGGCTTGCTGCAGCTGCTGTGGGGGGTGGGATTGTGGTTCCCAGGTTAATGGAGTTATGTTACCAGGAGGATTATGGCTGCCTTTGCTGTGTCACGTAGGTTGCCAGGGAAGTGGGGGACAGCTGACAGTTACAGGCCTCACCCAGTTCCCATGCAACCCAAAAGGCCAGTCTCACTCCCACTGTGCCTCCCCACAACAGCACCAAGTTTGTTTTCAGGCAGTGGGCAAGCAGGGCTAAGAACTTGCCCCAGGCTACCAGCCTCCCAGCTGAGAAAGCAAGCAGGACTTTCAGGTTTCACACCTCCTGGCCTGCCTGTGTCTGCACTCTGGATTCACTCCCTCCCCCAAGTTCTGTCCAAGAAACTTTGCACGTTTGGTTGGAATTGTTACAAAGTTCAGCTTGAGGTTTCTTTTTTATCTGTGGTCTTTTCCCAGTTCCACTGGCAACCCTCCCCAAGGATCCCTGTGAGACAAAGTCAGAAATGGCTTCCATGGGGACCGAGAGAGCCCACGGGGCTCTTCCCGCGCTTCCTTTACTCCTGTATTTCACTTGGCACTTTAAATTATCTCAGTTCTAGGTAGGGTCAAATCCTTCTCCCATAACTTGGACCTTCGAGTTCCCCAGTGAGGGCGTGTGTTCAGGGATGGACAATCGCCCTTTCCCACTTTCAAACTTTGGACAATCATAGTGTTTGGGCTGTCTCCTGGGTCCTGCAGGAGCAATCTGCTTCCTTCAAAGGGTCTGTGGATTCTCTTGGATTTCCTGGTATGTTCCTGCAGTAGTTCTTTCAGCAAAAGCTCACGATGTTCTCCACATGCTGCTCTGCCTGTCTGAGTGGGAGCTGCAATTTAGTCCTGCCTCCTATCTGCCATTTTCCCCCATAAATCCTATGTATCACATTTTCTTTTTTTTCTTTTTTTTTTTTTTTTGAGACGGAGTCTCACTCTGTCACCCAGCCTGGAGTGCAGTGGCGCGATCTCGGCTCACTGCAAGCTCTGCCTCCCGGGTTTACGCCATTCTCCTGCCTCAGCCTCCCGAGTAGCTGGTACTACAGGCACCAGCCACCTCGCCTGGCTAGTTTTTTGTATTTTTTAGTAGAGACGGGGTTTTACCGTGTTAGCCAGAATGATTTCGATCTCCTGACCTCGTGATCCGCCTGTCTCAGCCTCCCAAAGTGCTGGGATTACAGGCTTGAGCCATCGCGCCCGGCCTGTATCACATTTTCTTAATCCAGTTCACCACTGATGGGCATCTAGGTTGATGTCATGCTTTGCTTTAGTGAATAGCTCTGTGATAAGCATATGAGTGCATGTGTCTTTTTGGTAGAATGATTTATTTTCCTTTGGGCATATATCCAGTAATGAGATTGCTGGGTCGAATGGTAGTTCAACTCTTAGTTCTTTGAGGATTCTGCAAACTGCTTTTCACAGTGGTTGAAATAATTTACATCGTCACCAACAGGTAATCATCAGAGAAATGCAAATCAAAATACTTTTCCATCTTTCTATCAATATTACACTGTCTGTGGCACTAGAACCAAACTCTTTTACTGAGTATCCAAGAATTCATTAAAGTTTCCCCTGCTCTGTCTTTCTGTTCTAATACTCTTCTAGACTTGCCTGTAACTAGTTTTTATTTGACTGCTTTTCTAGCTGTCAGAGCCATGGGTACATATGTTTTTTTACATTGAGGTCATTTCATTAGATTCAAAAATCAGATATGAGTTCTAGATGAAGCCATTACATGATCCTTGAAAGTAATGACCTAACATCTTTGAGTTCTGGAGGGAATCAGAGGACACTGAAGTTGTCATATGCTATATAAATCCTCTACTAAGAAGATAGTTTAAACTTACTGACTGTGCTTTCAATTTTTTAAACTTAGGCAACTAATTATCCTGTTTCTAATGTTAGTTTATTGAAGAATTGGCTGATTTTTTTTTTTTTTTTTTTTTTTTTTTTGAACAGAGGCTTGCTGTGTCACCCAGACTGACTGGAGTGCAGTGGCACAATCTCGGCTCACTACAAGCTCCATCTCCTGGGTTCATGCCATTCTCCTGCCTCAGCCTCCCAAGTAGCTGGGACTACAGATGCCTGCCACCATGCCCGGCTAATTTTTTGTATTTTAAGTAGAGACGGGGTTTCACCATGTTAGCCAGGATGGTCTCAATCTCCTGACCTTGTGATCCGCCCACCTCAGCCTCCCAAAGTGCTGGGATTACAGGTGTGAGCCACTGTGCCGGGCCAAGAACTGGCTGATTTTTATAAAGAGTATCCATAAAATGTGTAACGGGTGGATTTTATGTTGTTTAAGGCACAAATGAACTTAATGGACAGACCTTATGAAGATTGTGATGATAAGAAAAGGGTAATTGGAAATTAGGAGATGTGTTTTTAACTCTCACTAATCCTCAGATGGGTTTATGCTTTATTGCTTAATATGTAGTGCCTCAATTTCCATATTCATAGAATTAGGAATTTACTAGAGTTATTCACCAAAATTTCTTCCTGATATATTCTCTAATTATATATTTCAGATATTGAAAATTAGGTTAGAGTGTATTTTTCTGCTTATCTATTTATTTATTTTTATAGTTAAAAGCTACTCTAATAAGTTTATGGTCTCAATCATTTGTATAAACAGAAGTGAAGCTATACTCACAGTGTTTAAGAATTCAGAGATCTTCCTTATATGATTAATAACACATTTTATTTTCAATTGGGTTATTTATTTTAAAGAAGAATGAATGCTTATAGCTTATGAAAACTAAAACTAACATGAGAGAGTCCAGTAACCACTTATTTTGCTTACCATTGTTTTAATAAACATATAAAAATTATTTAAAATGATTAGCTTTTTTTTTTTTTGCTCTCACAGCAGCATGTTTTAAAAGATGATTTTAAAAATAGGGCTCTGCTACAGGGAAGCTAAATTTATTCCATTAGGTAGACTAAATTAAAACAGGGCTAAGCGGAAAAGACTAATGTGATTTGGGAAATGCTAATTGTTTGAAAAGCACTTTTTGATGAAGATGAAAGAAGAGTTAAGTTCTATGTTTGCAAAGTTAGAAGTTTTTACGGTCTATAGAAGAGCAGACCACAAATGAGCTGTAAATGTAAGCTACTCTTATTTTGCTTCTCATGAAAAGAAAATTAAATGATTTCGGAATTTCTGCTGTGCCATCTAAAATCTGGTTACATTCAGCTTGTAACATTGAGACAGTTGGTCAACAACCATTTATAGGCATGCCTCAGAGATATTACAGGTTAGTGTCAGACTAACCTGCACATTAAGGTGAGTCACAAAATTTTTTCGGTTTCCCAGTGCACATAAAAGTTATCTCGGCCAGGCGCGGTTGTTCATGCCTATAATCCCAGCACTTTGGGAGGTCGAGGTGGGTGGATTACTTGAGGTCAGTAGTTCAAGACTAGCATGGCCAACATGGTGAAACCCTGTCTCCACTAAAAATACCAAAATTAGTTGTGTGTGGTGGCATGTGCCCGTAATTCCAGCTACTCGGGAGGCTGAGGCAGGAGAATGGCTTGAACCCAGGAGGTGGAGGTTGTGATGAGCCCACATTGCACCACTGCACTCCAGCCTGGGTGATGGTGAGAGACTCTGTCTCAAAAAATAAAAACAAAGTTATCTTTACAGTATACTCTAGTCTATTAAGTGTACAATGGCAATCTATCTAAAAAAATACATATCTTAATTTTGAAATAATAATTGTTAAAAGTGCTCATGATCTGAATCTTCACGGAGTCATAATCTTTCTGTTGGTAGAGGGTCTTTCCTCTGTGTTGATGGCTGCTAATAATTAGGGTGGCAGTTGCTGAAGGTTGGGGAGGCTGTGGCAATTTTTAAAAATAAGGCAACATTGAGTTTGCCATATTAATTGACTCTTTCACGAAAGATTTATCTGCAGCATATGATACTGTTTGCTAACATTTTACCTACTGTAGAACTTAGTTTGAAACTGGAATGAATCTCAAACCATATTGCTGCTTTATCAACTAAGTTTATGTAATATTCTGAATCCTTTGTTGTCGTTTCAACAAGGTTCAGCAAATCCTCAGCAGGAGTAGATTCTGTCTCAAGAAACCACTTTCTTTTCTCGTTCATAGGAAGCCGTTACTCATCTGTTCGAGTTTTATCATGAGATGGTAGCAATTCAGTCACATCTTCAGGTTCCAATTCTAATCTAGTTCTCTTGGTATTTCTATCACATCTACAGTTACTCCCTCCACTGAAGACTTAAACACCTTAAAGTCATCCATGGGAGTTGGAATCAACTTCTTCCAAACTGTTGCTAATATTTATATTTTGACCTCTTTGCGTGAATCTTGAATGTTCTCAATGGCATCTAGAATGGTGAAGCATTTCCAGGAAGTTTTCAATGTACTTTCTCCAGATCTATGAGAGGAATCATTATGGTAGCTACAGCATTAAGAAATGTGTTACTTTTCTTTTCTTTCTAATTTTTTTATTATTATTTGTGTGTGTGTGTGAGAGAGACAGAGTTTCACTCCTGTCACCCAGGCTGGGAGTGCAATGGTACAGTCTCGACTTACTGCAACCTCCTTTCCCAGGTTCAAGCAATTCTCCTGCCTCAGCCTTCCAAGTAGCTGGGACTACAGGTGTGCATGACCACACTCGGCTAATTTTTGTATTTTTAGTAGAGATGGGGTTTCGCTACGTTGGCCAGGCTGGTCTCAACCTCCTGACCTCAGGTCATCCACACGCCTTAGCCTCCCAAAGTGCTGGGACTACAGGCGTGAGCCACCACGCCTGGCAAGAAGTGTATTTCTTAAGTAATAAGACTTGAAATTCAAAATTACTCCTTGATATTTGGCCTACAGTTTGGATGTTGTATATTCAGGCATGAAAACAACATTGATCTCCTTGTATATCTCCACTAGAGCTTTGGGGTGACTAAGTACCTTGTCAAAGACCAGTAATATTTTAAAGGGAATCTCTTTTTATGAGAAGTGCATCCCAATGGTAGGTTTAATATATTCAGTAAACCAACATTATGTTGTAAACCAACATAAATGAAACTATAAAATCTGGGCAACAGCCTGGGTAACAGGCTTTGTACTTCCATTTATAGAACACAGGCAGACTAGATTTAGCATAATTCTTAAGGGCCCTAGGTTTTTCAGAATGTTCAATGAGCGTTGTATTCAGTTTAAAGTCACCTGCTTCATTAG
>NW_012105364.1:8504144-8527972 GCF_000951045.1 Mandrillus leucophaeus
GGTGAGTCACAAAATTTTTTCGGTTTCCCAGTGCACATAAAAGTTATCTCGGCCAGGCGCGGTTGTTCATGCCTATAATCCCAGCACTTTGGGAGGTCGAGGTGGGTGGATTACTTGAGGTCAGTAGTTCAAGACTAGCATGGCCAACATGGTGAAACCCTGTCTCCACTAAAAATACCAAAATTAGTTGTGTGTGGTGGCATGTGCCCGTAATTCCAGCTACTCGGGAGGCTGAGGCAGGAGAATGGCTTGAACCCAGGAGGTGGAGGTTGTGATGAGCCCACATTGCACCACTGCACTCCAGCCTGGGTGATGGTGAGAGACTCTGTCTCAAAAAATAAAAACAAAGTTATCTTTACAGTATACTCTAGTCTATTAAGTGTACAATGGCAATCTATCTAAAAAAATACATATCTTAATTTTGAAATAATAATTGTTAAAAGTGCTCATGATCTGAATCTTCACGGAGTCATAATCTTTCTGTTGGTAGAGGGTCTTTCCTCTGTGTTGATGGCTGCTAATAATTAGGGTGGCAGTTGCTGAAGGTTGGGGAGGCTGTGGCAATTTTTAAAAATAAGGCAACATTGAGTTTGCCATATTAATTGACTCTTTCACGAAAGATTTATCTGCAGCATATGATACTGTTTGCTAACATTTTACCTACTGTAGAACTTAGTTTGAAACTGGAATGAATCTCAAACCATATTGCTGCTTTATCAACTAAGTTTATGTAATATTCTGAATCCTTTGTTGTCGTTTCAACAAGGTTCAGCAAATCCTCAGCAGGAGTAGATTCTGTCTCAAGAAACCACTTTCTTTTCTCGTTCATAGGAAGCCGTTACTCATCTGTTCGAGTTTTATCATGAGATGGTAGCAATTCAGTCACATCTTCAGGTTCCAATTCTAATCTAGTTCTCTTGGTATTTCTATCACATCTACAGTTACTCCCTCCACTGAAGACTTAAACACCTTAAAGTCATCCATGGGAGTTGGAATCAACTTCTTCCAAACTGTTGCTAATATTTATATTTTGACCTCTTTGCGTGAATCTTGAATGTTCTCAATGGCATCTAGAATGGTGAAGCATTTCCAGGAAGTTTTCAATGTACTTTCTCCAGATCTATGAGAGGAATCATTATGGTAGCTACAGCATTAAGAAATGTGTTACTTTTCTTTTCTTTCTAATTTTTTTATTATTATTTGTGTGTGTGTGTGAGAGAGACAGAGTTTCACTCCTGTCACCCAGGCTGGGAGTGCAATGGTACAGTCTCGACTTACTGCAACCTCCTTTCCCAGGTTCAAGCAATTCTCCTGCCTCAGCCTTCCAAGTAGCTGGGACTACAGGTGTGCATGACCACACTCGGCTAATTTTTGTATTTTTAGTAGAGATGGGGTTTCGCTACGTTGGCCAGGCTGGTCTCAACCTCCTGACCTCAGGTCATCCACACGCCTTAGCCTCCCAAAGTGCTGGGACTACAGGCGTGAGCCACCACGCCTGGCAAGAAGTGTATTTCTTAAGTAATAAGACTTGAAATTCAAAATTACTCCTTGATATTTGGCCTACAGTTTGGATGTTGTATATTCAGGCATGAAAACAACATTGATCTCCTTGTATATCTCCACTAGAGCTTTGGGGTGACTAAGTACCTTGTCAAAGACCAGTAATATTTTAAAGGGAATCTCTTTTTATGAGAAGTGCATCCCAATGGTAGGTTTAATATATTCAGTAAACCAACATTATGTTGTAAACCAACATAAATGAAACTATAAAATCTGGGCAACAGCCTGGGTAACAGGCTTTGTACTTCCATTTATAGAACACAGGCAGACTAGATTTAGCATAATTCTTAAGGGCCCTAGGTTTTTCAGAATGTTCAATGAGCGTTGTATTCAGTTTAAAGTCACCTGCTTCATTAGACCCTAATAAGAGAATCAGACTCTCCTTTGAAACTTTGAAGCCAGGCATTGACTTCTCTCTAGCAATGGAAGTCTTAGATGGCCCCTTCTTCCAAAAGAAGGCTGTTTCTTCTCCATTTAAAATCTGTTGCTTATTGTAGCCACCTTCATTCATTATCTTATCTAGATTGCCTGGATAACTTGCTTTAGCTCCCATATCAGTACTTGCTACATCACCTTGCACTTTTATGTTATAGAGGTTGCTTTGTTCCTTAAATCTCATGAACAAACCTCTGCTACCTTCAAGCTTTTCTTATGCAACTTCCTCACCTCTGCCAACTTTCATAGACTTAAAAGAGTTAGGACCTTGCTTTGGATTAGGCTTTCGTTTAAGGGAATGTTGTGGATGGTTTGATCTTCTATTCAGACCACTAAAACTTTCTCCATATCAGCAGTAAGGCTGTTTCACTTTCTTATTATTGATGTGTTCCCTGGAGTAGAACTTTTTATTTTCTTCAATAACTTTTCCTTTGCATTTACAACTTGGTTAACTATTTGGTGGAAGAGGCCTAATTTTTCATCCGTCTCAGCTTTTGATATACCTTCCTCACTGAACATTATCATTTCTAGCTTCTGATTTAAAGTTAGATATGTAACTATGTCTTTCACTTGAAAAATTAGAGGCCATTGTAGTGTTGGTAGTTGGCCTAATTTCAGTGTTATTGTTACTTAGGGAATATCAAAGCCCAAAGAGAGGTATAGAGATGGTGGAACAGGAGGTTCATTGAGCAGTCAGAACACACAACATTTATCAGTTATCTGTGTTGACTTATATAGGTGTAGTTCTGTTGCACTCCAAAACAATTACAATCGTAACACCACAGATCATGGACCACAGATCACCAAAACAGATATAATAATAATGATAAAGCTTGAAATATTATAAGAATTACCAAAATGTGACACAGAGACATGAAGTGGGTACATGCTGTTTGAAAAATGGTGCTGAGAGACTTGCTTGGCCTTCAACTTGTAAAAATCATGCTATCAGTGAAGTAAGATAAACAAAATCACAGTAAAGTGAGGTGTACCTGTATTGCCCTTTTATTTGTATACAGTACACAGTTTTATGTTTGAAGGTAGATGTATTAGACCTCAGGTATAGTGATCACGTCTCAGTTCTGTCTTCATCACAGGCATGAGCTGATTCATTTCCTGAGACTCCTGAGAGTTCTTCTCACTCTTTATCAGGTCTTCACAAATTTGTATGTTAAACTTTCCTCCTGAGATGAAGTTTGCATCTGCTACCAGCTGGATAAGCAATTACTGGGCATTCCATGAAAAATAGAACTTTTTCATATCCTTTAAGAGATTGTTAAGAAGTAATTGGCCTTGGAAAGTTAATACCATTCTGCTACCCTTTTGGGCATATCTTCCCACAGGGCAGAATTTTATTCATTTTCTGAGAATTTGTGATGACTCTGAGCATTAGGAGATGGTCTCTTTCACAATTTTTTTTAATTTTTTATTTTTTTCTAAAACTTGAAAACCTAAGGCTGAAATAACTTTCAAGATGATAGCTGTGATTCTTGTCCAGGTCAGCATTTTCCCAAAGCCTTCTCAGAACACTGGTTCTGCAGACTTTTAAATAGCTACTATATATGCATAAAAAGGCTTCCTGGTCAAATAAATTCAGGGAATGTTAGGATAATTGTTTTCATTTTTTTCCTTTTTTTTTTTTTTAAGACCTCTTGGAGACTTTAATATGCTAATATACTTCATGACTGATGGAGAAATAGGTATTAGGTATACTTTTTAATAAATTGTTTTAACTACGAATTTCTTTTTATTTGAAGAATATTTATGGAACGAATATTCCTTAAACCTACTTTGAGAAATGTTGGCTTCCGTTGAATTTTCCATCTAAGTTGAATTACATATTTATTAACTCATTTGATCTTTACTATAATTCTGTGAATTAGGTACTCTTAGAATGACCATTTTATAGAAGAGGAAGCTACGATTAACAATAAGTTGCTTATTTAAGTTCATTCAGTTAGTGGAGACATAGCTGAAATTCAGAAGCATATATATCTAATTCCAATGTGCATGTTTTCAGGAATACTGATAAATGGAAATCAGGCAGAAATTGATGACTGATTGGATATGGGAGACCAGGAGAAGGTAGAGCTCATGATGAATCTTAAGTAGATGAGAATGTAGAAGAAAGAAATTTTAGGAAAAAGGAGAAAGCCTTAAGAAGAAGATCACATTTAAGCTAGATGGATCTAGACTGTTATGGACAAGGGACATGAAGATAAGGAATACCAGGGGTAGAGAATGGATTGCACCAAGGCAAAAAGAGGGAGTCTTGGAATTTTCATGAAAAACAGAGGGACTAAGAAGAGAAATCAAAGAAGTCCTATTTAAAAAGAAAATTTTGGAGTTTGGATTTCAACTTGGAACATGGATTTTATCCTATAACTATTATCAGTCACTACTCTAAGGAAATAATCTGATGCCAGCTGGACATTAGGAAGATTAACTGTATCAATGTCTATAAAAAGATGGCCCTCAGAGAAAATTGTCATTTAACAGTGCTCCTTGACCATTCAAATAATTAGTGAATAGGCATGTATTTGATTTATAACTTACTGAAAAAAATTAAAAATAATAATTTGTTCTAACCACAACTTTTTTTTCCATATGGGATAAGCAAGTTTTCTTTTTATCAAATATCCTGGTTTATTTTGTAGGTTATATTTGTTATGACAATAAGGTTGTCACCCTCCCTTCAAATGGATAAGGCCAGGATGGGAAGAGAAAAATAGATCTTTTTTAAGTTATCTTTTTTTTCCTCTTTAAGTTTAATAATTGTCCGATAGCTAATATCTAATGTAAAATACTACTAAAATTAGAGAACTGAATTAAAGACCAAATTAAAAATGGTGATTTTTATGAACGTGCCTTTATACAGCCTTCAAGTAGACTTTAGTGTGTATCTTTAAAGCACATAAAAGATAGCTGCTTTTTGTAACTGGAGCCCCTCATCCTTCTGGAGTACCCCTCTGCAGCATGACAGCCATCTGCTGCTGCTCCCTAGTGGCTGCCCCCAAACTGCCCAGACTCTCTAAATGTTGAGTGGAAGAAGAGAAAGGAACAGCTGTTCTGGAGCTTTGTGGCTACCTCTGCCTTCCTCACCACCTGGCAAATGCACAGCTCAGCTCAGGAAGCCAGCAGACACACTAAGTAAAGCTGTATTCCTCCCCACACCACTTGCTCATTCCTCACATAAACTACTAATCTCCTTTCTGCCATCTTTTATCCTTCTCTTTTCTGTTATTTCCATTCGATCTTTAGGATGCTAAGCGGAAATGGGATAGGGAGACTGAACAGCTGTACCCAGAGAGGCCAAATTGTATCCTGTTTTCCATCTTACTATTTTTATTACTTTAACCAAAAATTCTTTAAAAAACCTATATGTCAGAAATATATGTAAATACATCATTTCATAGAGTTTCCAATCAACCCATTATGATGGGTATTGCTTTTTATATGTAACAGGAAAATATGGATATAAGACTATTAAGAGTTTTACACTTTAGTCTTCTCCTTAAAAAGAAACATCTTTGCTGCCCATAATCAGACTGATGAATGAGAGGGAGAATCAGGAATCGTTGAAATCAGTTTGATTGATTTACACTGAAAACATAAGAGAAGGAAATGAATAGATGTAGGAGATGAAAAGGAGGGAATAGAGAAAGGAGCATGGGTTGGGTTTGGTGGGGGATTTTGAGAGTTATGAAAGAAGAAAGAGAGTCTTTGGGGCAGCTGCAAAATGAGGAAGATACATATTAAAAGAGGCGGGGAGAGAGAGTGAAAAAAATGAATGCTTGAGATTGAGAGCCCTTCCATGGAGAAAGCATGCTCAAGAGGGTACAAAAAGGCTTTTAAGAAATTGTACTGGGTTACATAGAGATTTATCTTTTGGCATTGCTGAGAAATTTCAATGAATATTTAAGTTGCTTTCAAATTAGTTTTTGATGTTTAGACATTATGCTATAGTTCCATGAGGCAGCTGAGTTTTCGGCGGTTATGGTAGTGGAATGTAAAATGTGACATCTACTTTTTTTTTTTTTTTGGAGTAAATCATCACCTAGGACATATAGTACAGTAGAACTTCATAGCGTTTTACACTTTGGAAATTTCACAGAAATTTAGCTTTGGTTGTTCTTGGAATATTATGCTAAAGTCAGAGGGAAATTTTGTTACTACTCTGAGATTAAGAGTAGTGCTTTGGGGTGATAATCTGTTTGGTATTGGATTTCTAAATGGATTACTTTTTAAAGTTAGTGTTAAATGATTACACTAAATCAAGACTTCCTAAGAAGTTCCTTTAGGTAACTGAAGATTGGAAATTAGCTTTTCAACTTTATCTTCCAAGATGTCAACTATGTTAAGAAACGAGAGACCATTCAAGATGGAGGAAGGAGATGCAGCACCCCTGCCTAGATTGGGTGATAACTTCAATCTCTGCTCCCCTGGCTGAGGTTTTATCCTATGGTTAGACTTAGAAACCACCAGTACTACTAGGAATTTAAGGAATTGATGGCCAAGGTTGGAAAAGTAGGACTCTGAGTTATGGATAAAGTTTCCCACTGAAACAGGACAGCTATGAAAAGCTTTGGAGGCCATTGGGTTGGTAGTTAAATGAATGATTGCAGAGTTTGGCCTTAGAATGTTTTCCTGGAGTCAAAAGATTGCACAACCTGTGCTTTTGAAGAAAACAAGAAGACTACCTCACTGACCTAGAAACGATACAACAGAGTCAATGGGGGCTGTAAGTGTAAGTCCAGTTTATAATTAGACTTTGATAGTGAAGAGAGGAATATCCACCTTTGCAGTCAGCCTGGAGCTCATTGACATTTTGAGGAATAAAACTCAGGTGCTTAGGACCCTCATTGAGCTCAGGATCCTCGTTGACATTTTGAGGAATAGAAAATGAAAATATCAAAAAGGTGGGAAGAGAGAAAAAGAGATGAGAGTCAGTCAGTCTGGGCTGATAGAGGATTTCTGTAGAGGTTTAAAAGAAGAAAGAGATTTGAGGATAGTTCCAAGTATTAGAGAGATTACAAGTTGGGGGCCGGGTGTGGTGGTTTATGCCTCTAATCCCAGCACTTTGGGAGGTCGAGGTGGGTGAATCGCTTCACCTCAGGAGTTTGAGATCAGACGGAGCAACATGATGAAACCCTGTCTCTACAAAAAATACAAAAATTAGCTGGGCATGGTGGCTTGTGCATGTAGTTCCAGTTACTTGGGGGACCGAGGTGGGAGGATCACTTGAGGCCAGGAGGTGGAGGGTACAGTGAGTGGAGATCACATTGCTGCACTCCAACCTGGGTGACAGAGTGAGACCCTGTCTCAGAAAACAAAACAAAACAAAAAAACTAAAACAAAACAATATAAAAAGTTGGGGAAAATGACTTTTTGTTTTCTCTGTGCTATGAATTGAGTCTTCTTTTGCCATTTGGGAGTAACATCAAGAAATATTTTAATCACTTCTCAAAATGTTGGTGAGAATTTGTTTTTTAATTTTACATGCGCTGGGCCCAGTCTTCATGGTGCATTGACTTTGCAAATGTTAAATGTATTTACATATGAGGAAACCAAAGCTCAGAGACTCAAAAGGGCTTACTCATGACTCTCCAACTATAGCACTTGACCAATACTCAAGCTGTTTGCATTACACAGTGGTTGCCTCCATCAGCCTCCATCATGTTTCTTGTTAGTAACCATTCTGGGAGAAGAGTGGATGAGAGCTAATAACTGGATGATACGAAAAATACCTTTGGGTTCAAGACCAAAAATTCCACTTGGA
Organism: Mandrillus leucophaeus; assembly: GCF_000951045.1. Taxonomy (NCBI): domain Eukaryota; kingdom Metazoa; phylum Chordata; class Mammalia; order Primates; family Cercopithecidae; genus Mandrillus; species Mandrillus leucophaeus. Next base: position 8,511,919 of record NW_012105364.1, read on the forward strand.
AATTAAGTTCACAAAATGAGAAAGATGCAAATATAAGAAAGGAAAGCAAAACTCATTATACTGCCTTAGGAAATACGATTTTTAAAAAGGGGTTGGCACCTCACAAATGCAAGAGTATCACAGGCTTACCACTTAAAAAAATAGTGTGTATGTAAACAAGGATAATGTTTCGAGTTCCACATTGACATCTGATTATTCAATTATGTTGGTTTGGTTAAATTTTTTTCTTACCTTAAGTTCGAAGATACAACTCATGGGTTAAGTAGCAAATTTTATTTCATTCCCCAGAGCAGCAGTCCCCAACCTTTTTGGCACCAGGAATTGGTTTCATGGAAGACAGGTTTTCCATGGACTGGGAGTGAGGGAGGATGGTTTCGGGATGATTTAAGTGCATTACATTTATTGTGTGCTTATTTCTATTATTATTATTATACATTGTAATATATAATGAAATAATTACACAACTCACCATAATGTAGAATCAGTGGGAGCCCTGAGCTTATTTTCATGCAACTACAGGGTTTCATCTGGGGGTGATGGAAGACAGTGACATATCATCAGGCATTCGATTCTCATAATGAATATGCATCCTAGATCCCTCCCATGCTCAGTTCACAATAGGGCTCACACTCCTGTGAAAATCTAATGCCTCTGCTGATCTGTCAGGAGGCAGAACTCCAGCAGTAATGTTTGCACTGCTCACTTCCTGCTATGCAGCCCAGTTCCTAACAGGCCACATACCAGTACCAGTCTATGGCCTGGGGGTTGGGGACCCCTGCCCTAGACGATCTGTTGTCTACCCTTATGGTTGCTCAAAGTTAACTGAGGGAAAAGGAATCACCAGAGAATTCAAGCCAGTTCTGAGACAGAGCTTGGAATTCAATAGGGCTAACAGAAAACCGTGAGTCATGTTATACTATCCTTGCCTAATAGAGTCAGTATTCATCAGGGAACCTCTTCACAGAAAGTGCCGAGTCCACACCTTAACAGCCAGGTCGATCAATGGTATCAGACAATAGATGTAGTCTCGGGGCCAGTCTGCAAAACAGTCTAAAAAAAATTAAAAGGAGCCTGTTTCTAAAAAGATAGTACACTTTACTCTGTGAGTATCTAATTTAAAATAATTAAAAAAGAGAAAATGAAAAAGATGTGGAATGTTAGCTGCCTTGAGGGATTTCAGATCACAAAGCACTCAGAGACTTAACTTTGTAGAAAAAAAGCAAAGTGAAGAGAGAGTTGGAAAACACATCTAAAGATTCAGGTAGTAAGATTTCAAACGTCAGTCCTGAAGATGTAGCTTCATCACTGACCATATAATAGGTGGAAAAATCCCTAACTCCTTAGAGATGACACTTTTACATCCAGCATTGGAATGTGTTATGATGAATACATGGTTTTCCAAATTCATCACATTCTTTTTTAATATCCCTTTAGTCTCTGTTTACAGACTCACTGGACTGCTTGCCAAGCCTGCACTCAGTCATGCTGGAACTCTCTAAAGTTGCCTAAGAGCTGTATTCCATTTCAGCCAAAATCAGTGGAGTTGCTTATGTCCCACATTGATGAGAAGTTTAATGTTCTGCCAGTAACTGTAGTAATGGTTTTGAAGTAATGGTTTATTTATTAAACCAATAGCTATGGTTCAGTGTTGGAACACTGAAGAAACCTCATTGGCTGAAGCCAGAAATGTGCATTTCTTCTCCAGGGTAGGTGGTAATGGTAACAGTGTCATTTAAAAGGGTGTTTTAAGTTTTACTTCTTAATTTCTTTTGAAGTTTTTATTTTAGAATATTGCTTTAAGTCAAAAGCAAGAATATCTGACTTCACTTCTGCAGACCTTTGGACCTCCTTGGAGAGGCAACCGTTTTGAATTGTTTGTGATATTTTTGTTAATAACTGCAAATATTATACCTGAAATTCTTCATCTACTTGGTTATTTACTGAGAATGTGATAAGAAAGGTTGGAATTTGAGGATGGGCATGGTGGCTCACGCCTGTAATCCCCGCACTTTGGGAAACCAAGGTGGATGGATCACCTGACTCTTAGGAGTTTGAGAGACCAGCCTGAGCAACATGGTGAAACCCTATCTCTACTAAAAATTCAAAAATCAGCCAGGTGTGGTGGCATGCTCCCTGTAGTCCCAGCTACTTGAGAGGCTGAGGAAGGATAATCACTTGAACCCAGGAGGCAGACGTTGCAATGAGCCGAGATAATGCCATTGAATTCTAGCCTGGGTGATACAGTGAGACTCTATCTCAAAAAAAATAAAAATAAAAAAAAATAATAAAAAATAAATAAATAAATAAAATGAAATAAAAATAAAGGTAAAATTTTGTTTCCTTTTGCTGTCTTTTATACCCTCTTCCCCCACCAAAGCCTGCTTTGTATATTTTTGAGATTCTGATTTTTCTTCTAGTAAATTTTGTGGCCCCAGAAAAGTATACTTAATCCTCTTTTTTTGGTTATAGCTTTTTGACATATATCTTGACTCCCTGTTTCATTAAAAAATATTAAAATATATATACTTTGCTCTGCTGTTTCTTCTCACGTATACAACCTATTTTTTGTTTGTTTGTTTTGAGCCACACTTCTACATCATCCCATTGTCAATACTGGCATTCTATCCTGTAAGAATAATAAAATTTTCTTTTTCTTTGTTCCTGGGTTGACTCTAATAGGAGAAAAAAACATTTACATTATTATGACTATGTAAACATTATTTAAGTTCTGGGCTAAGACTCCATTTCCCACTTCAAAATATCTGACACCATAAACCTGCGGCCATTTAAAAGAGGATGCTGCTGGCATCAAGGTCACCTGTATTCTCTTCTCTTATATTCAGTCTGTTGCTTAACGTTCTAATGTGTTTTTACTTGCTTTATATTTAGATTAAAAAATTTTTAATGTTGTTTCCAATCATCATTCTTTTAGTTTTTCTTGCACTGTTTGTGGTCATGCATTCTCTCTGTCTTTATCTTTCTCTGTCTTTATTATCTTTATGGGTCTTCTTTCAACCCCGTTAGGGATGTCGCTTCTGTACTTCTGTGTCTCCTTCTTTCCAGCTTTGCTGGTTGCTTTTTAGTTTGCCATGCAATTGCCCTCTTGTGAATTTCTTTCTCTACCATTCTGGGATGGAATATCGTTTCACGGATTCCAAGTTTTCCTCCTTTTTAGTTTACTTCTGCATGCTTGGAGTGCATCCTAAAAGAAATTCCCAGGATAAGTGCAAGGGAAGGAAACTATCTCAGAAAATGTCTTACAGATAGCTTTATTCTGGCTTACATTTCAATTGATAGTTTTGTTGGATTCAGAAACAATAATAGAGAATTTCCCATCAGAACTTTAAAGGTATTACTTTGTTATTTCTAGTACACAGTATTGTCAATAATAAATCAAATACCTTTGTAAGAAACTAGGGGTGACCTGGCATCCTCCAGCATTGCCCGTGCAGAGCAGCTAGTGGGTGCTGTCATGTGAACATTCATGTCTATCTATCAGGAACATTTCTTTGTATTATTTTATAGATATTATATCATACAAATCTCTGGTCCTTATTTTTTGGAATTCTATTAACCAAATACACACTGTGAGATGATCCTTGATCTTGCTAACACTGTCTCTCATATTTATCTTTTTGCTTTATGCAAAAATGTTCTCAATTTTATCCTTTATGTTTGTATGTATGGCTGTATTTTCCTATTGAATCTCTAAATTACTTATAATTTTTAAAAGTTCCTTTTCCTTCTTTGGAATACTTCAGTTTCTTCCAAGAACAGAGTTTCGTTTTATCTTCTGGCCTCTCCTGCTGTGTGGTGCTACATGGTTTAAGACATTCCTGGGACCGAGCATGGTGGCTCACACCTGTAATCCCAGCACTTTGGGAGGTTGAGGCGGGCAGATCACGAGGTCAGGAGTTCGAGACCAGCCTGGCCAACATGATGAAACCCCATCTCTACTAAAGATAGAAAAAATTAACCAGGTGTGGTGGCATGCATCTGTAATCCCAGCTACTTGGGAGGCTGATGCAGGAGAATCACTTGAACCCAGGAGGTGGAGGTTGCAGTGAGCCGAGATTGTGCCATTGCATTCCAGCCTGGGTGACAGGGTGAGACTCCATCTCAAAATAAATAAATAAATAAATTAATTAATTAATTAAATAAATTAAAATTCCTGGATAGTTGGAATTGGTTTCCTCTGCTGCTATGAACAATGATTGACTTGTTTTTGCCCTGGATTTCTGATCTTAAGGGGAAGTCAAGACAGGGACTCAGACTCTATGCAGATCAAAGGAGAGTGGGAAATAACCTGTTGGCAGGCAAAGAGGATATTTGTTCTTATGGGAAGGGCCAGCATGCACACTAGAAATCTTACTATTCCCAGAATTTTGTTCATTTTCTTAAAGAAGAGCCCTCTGGTTTCTTGCCCAGGGATAAATGCCAACTGAGTGGGATGGATCTCCCATCCTTGTCCTGTATGTAGATCATCAATGGCTCTGTAGTTAGACTCTTTAATTTCAGTACAGTATTTAATCTCATTTAAATCTCATAAAATCTAAATTACTTCCTATCTCTGTGTGCTGTGTCTTCATGGGATTCCCTTTGGGAAAATAGATTGTAATTGAAGCTGTCTTGCAGTATATTTCAGTTTGTGAATTTTCAACTCATTTTTATCCATCAACCTATGGAGCTTCTACTTTATATTTCTGGCATTTATTAAAAATTTCTTGTATTAGTAGTGATTTCCTTTACATTTTGTATAATTACATGGTCTCTAAGGACTTCATTCTCTCTTGCATACTTAGACTGCAGAAGAGCTCTGGAGTGATGAATGGTAAGTCATGAGCCAGGTCCCAGGCCAGCTGGGTCAGTGTGGTTTGAAAGTAACCTCATGCAATGTTGCCTCATTTGTGAAGGGTGCAGTTGCCTGTTGGTTATGCAGATAATTAGATTTAGAAAAAAAAAGTGACAAACATCACAGAAATGGTATTTGAATATAATCACAACTCATTCTGCTGACATTCTGAATATATGTTCTGAAAAGCCAACGTTTGGTGATCTCAACTTTTTGGGGTATTTATGAGTGAATATGGGAATCAACTAGACACCTATTTTCAGAAAGAGTCTTAGATTGTGTTGTTGCTCTTCCCCATGTCTGGTTTTCCTAAGCTGGAGTAGCCAGGGGAAGTGTCATGATAATTCTTATGGATGGGGGTAGTGGGGGGAATGTCAGAGAACGCTCCTGAAATTTTTAATAGTTTTATAGTTTAGTGTCAGTGGCATACAGGTAAGGGAAGATGTTTTTCAAGAGATCTTCAACCTTCCAATAAACAGGTAATAGGACTAGTGCTAAATTATTCGTTGTTAGCATTTATAAAAATTTCTTTAGAGACTTCTAGTCCTTGTCAGTGGGTGGATTGCTGTCTATGAGTACAGGAATATTTTGAATTTCTAATTTCTGGTTTATTTTATATTCATACAATGAAGTAGGCTATTGCAGCTGGAGTGGCTTAATGCTTTGAGCCCTAAAGTTATAATTTAAGAAGCGTCCTACCTGACAGATGTCTAGGACCCATATCCCACTTCATGCTCACTCAGGCAAGGATTTTTCATCCAACACTATTCTACACTGTCTCCCAGTGGGGAAGTACAGGTGAACTGAAATTACAAATGAAATTACTGAAGGCCAAAAAATATGAATATGTAATATAGAGAGTGGGCATAGGGCAAAGTATTGATTGAAAATAAACAAGATGAGAAGGAAGTAGCTAGGGGAAAGGAAAAGACAATAGACAGCAAAAGAAAATATCAAGTTAGTTTAGGAGTCAAGGAAATTAGAAAACTTGATGTAATCTGGAGCCAGGGAAGGGTTACAGTGAAAATCAGAATATTCTGGTTATGAAATCCATGTGGATAAACAATAGACTCACAATTCAGGTGATGATGGAGAAAGAAAAGTATATCTTATGGGGATAAGTTGTTCTTCAAGCCCTCATTGATAACCCCAAGCATTTTTAAGGACTGGAATTTAAAAAGGATAATGTCTAAGAATGATATTGTTTAGATCTGAAAAACTGGCAGACCTAGGATTGACCTGGGTGCCTGTAATTTGCCTTTCTGTATTCAGCTTAGAGTTCTAACACCTTGCGGCAGATAATAGAGTAGATTTTCTTTCTAAATGGATGAGACTGCATTTTTGGATAATTTATATTGTTGGCAGGATGTGGGAGAAGACACGCTTTACCACACATTACTGAGAGAAACCACTTGGCCCTTTCTATTGTCTCAGCACAACTGATACTCCGTTCCTACAGAAAGCTTCCTCCCTGAGTGCTCTACGTGGTTTCATTCCAATTTTAGTGACTGTGGGCTAACACTGCCTGAGAAATACTGGCGTGTCAGTATTTGACTGGCAGCTCTGATGTGGACACGAAGTGTCCTTTTCTTCCTGTAGTAGAATACGATTAAAAATAAAATTCACTTTCAGCATTTTTGTTTCTTTTTGAGGAAGTTCAGTATATCTTGGGGGAACAAAAATGTGGGTACGTGGAGCCTGTCATGGTCATTAAATACCCAGGTTGGAAAGTACCTCTGTGCAAACAATAGTTATGTGGCACTTTTGCCAGCTTCATTTTAAGGAACAAATTAGAGAAACATTGGCTTGTGACTACATCATGTAAAGTACAAAACAAAACTAGAGTAAGAAATTACCCAGTCTTTAGATGGCCCACTGATTTGAGAGAAGAAACAACATTTTTTCTTGTTAGATAGTTGTGGATATTCTGTGTGTTCATTGGAGCAGCTAAACTTTGGGGCATAAATGGAAAGAAAACAATTTGGAGAAGTATAATAGAGTGGAATTTTGAAGTCTTCAGAGTATGAGGCTGAATCATTGCTGTTTAGCAGGTAATTGGCAAAAAGCATTGTTCTTCTCTGTTTTATTTATTCAGGATTACATATCCTGATTGTTTTTTCTTCTTGATTTTCCTTGCAATAGTATCAACCTTGATAGTGATTTTACAGTTGCTCAGTACGTTTCATCTTGGCTAGATCCCAAATCCCTTTGAAATGATTTCCAACTTATTAAAGAGCTGCAAACAATTGTCACAATGCTGAAGCCACCAAATAGGCTCTAGCAGCATCCTTTGTTTTGATTTAATTTTAAGATTATAAAAATACTATGGAAGAATCATTCCATTTATTTTGTAACTTGATCAATATTTTAAAATTTTAGTGTGGTCATTTATAATGAAAATGAAGGAAAACATTGTAAGTTTTTGTAATACTTTTCATCAGTTTAATGATCTGCATATAAATTTAGGAATAATCATTTACTTCAAAGTCAGTCATTTAAAAAATCTTCTCAACTTCCAGTTATATGAAATTTAAATAATAGTCTGCAGAGATGAGAGACAGAGAGAGAGAGAGGGAGAAGCTCTGCAGTTTTCTTGGAGAAATGTAAACCAGAAACCCAGATGTTTTGTATGCTAATCAGGTAACCCTAAGTAGCTTAGTTTTAAAGACTTACAGCAGTTCTGAATTATCTGTGTTAATAGAGTTTTAAAACAAAAAAGTATTGGCTTATGTGAAAATATTTTAGTTTTTCACTTTATTTTTCTTTCTGTTAGCATAACCATGGATATGTTTGTTATTTTGAATGTTCACTTTAAACAGAGTAATGAATTCATGTTGGAAAGTTCTAAGTCAAGAGGAGGCACGTACACTCTCCTGAAGCTTCCTTCCTTCTTTGCCTCATTATCTCTGTTCTGTTCTTCATTCCAACTTTGAGACCCTCACTAAAACAAATATAAAACAGTAGCCAAATGTCTTTTCTTTTTATAGTTTTAGCTAGTTTACCAAATAATTTTAATTTGTTGATGATATAAACAAGACATTATTTCTTCTTTTTTGGTCCTGTAGAAGAGTTGAGTACAGATTCCATAGCTTTTTGATAATTTTTGGCTACGAAAATTAATTCACCATCATTTAGGATAGCAATCCTCATATCCTATCTGAAGCTTACCCCTTACATCCTCCAGTGTAAACTAGGGCTGTTATTTTGTCCAATCAAAGTATGAGTGAAGACTCATGGGCAAGGATAATGGTGGGTCCAGGGTTGGTATTCTCTTTCTGGATATAACATCTTGTTTTCGTCTCTTTATAGCTGGTTGGGAGAAAGGAGGATTTATATACGAGACCCAGCTCTTCTTACCTAACTGGAGACTTATCAGTAATGGGGAAATATCTTTTTATTTTATTTTATTTTTTGCACCAGAGAGTTAATTTATTTACCACTGAAAGTCTACACAATTAAAAAAAAGTTGTATTATGATTAAAAACACTTAACATGAAATCTACCCCCTTAACAAATTTTTCAGTGCACAATACGATATTGTTGACTATAGCTACGATGTTGTCCAGTAGGTCTCTAGAGCTTATTCATGTTGCTCAATTGAAACTTTAAAATGTTGATGAATAATTTCTCCTTTACTCCTGCCCCCAGTCCCTGGCAACATCCATCCAACTCTCATTCTATGAATTTGATTATTATGTGATTCCACTCATAGAAGTGGTAACCACCATTCTAAACTCTACTTCTATGAGACCAATTTCTTTAGATTCCACATAAGAGTGAGATCATGCAGTATTTGTCTTTCTGTGACTGGCTTATTTCCTTTAGCTAATATCCTTAAGGTTTGTTTATATTGTCACATATTGCAGAATTTCCTTCTTTAAAAAAGATAATATTTCATGATATTTATGCATCTCATTTTCTTTTCCATTCATCTGCCAATAAACATTTAGGTTGTTTCCACATCTTGACTCTTGTGAATAGTACTGCGGTGAAGATAGGGATACTAATATCTCTTTGGGATACTGATTTTAATTCCTTTGGATAAATACTCAGAAGGGAGACCGCTGGGTCATGTGGTAGTTCTATTTTCACTTTTTGAGGAACCTCCATGCTGTATTCCATAGCAACTACACCATCCCTCATTTCCACCAACAGTGTGAAAGGGTTCCAGTTTCTCCACATTCTTGCCAACACTGGTTGTTTTTTTGATAAATAGTCATTCTGACAGGTGTGAGGTGATACCTCATTGTGATTTTGATTTGCATTTTCCTGATGATGCAAATCTCAGGAAATTATGTTGAACGTTGGTTCTTACAGCTATTGGCCATTTGTAGGTCTTCTTTTGATAAATGTCTATTCAACCATTCTGCCTATATTTTTAGTTGGGTTAGTTTTTCTGCTATTGAGTTGTAGAAGTTTCTTACCAATTTTGAAAACTAACCCATTCTCAGGTATATCGCTCGCAAGTATGTTTTCTGATTTCATAGATGGTCATTTTACTGCTTTCTTTGCTCTGCAGAAGCTTTTTAGTTGATTTAGTGCTACTTGTTTATTTTTGTTTTATTTGCCAGTGCTTTGGATGTCAAATTCATCAAATCATTGCCTAGATGAATGTCATGAAGATTTTCTCCTATTTTTTTCTAGCAATATTATAATTCCAGGTCTTACATTTAGTTCTTTAATCCATTTTGACTTGATTTTTGCATATGGCAAAAATAAAAGTGCCAGTTTTATTCTTAAGAGCGTGTGGATATCTAGTTTTCCCAACACTATTTGCTGAAAAGACTGTCCTTTCCCCATTGTATATTCTTGGATTCCTCACTGAAGATCAGTTGACCAAACCATTCACAGGTTTATTTCTGGGGTCTCTATTCTGTTCTATTGGCTTATATGTCTGTATTTATACCAGTACTTGATCATTTGGATTTTTGTAGCTTTGTAATATATTTTGAAATCAGGAAGGGAGATGCCTTCAGCTATGTTCTTCTTGCTCAAAATTGCTTTGCTATTTGGGTTCTTTTATAGTTTAATATAAATTTTAGGATTTTTTTCTACCTCTATAAAATTTCTTTGGGATTTTGATAGGGATTGCATAGAATCTGTTGATCACTTTGAGTAGTCTGGCATTTTTACAACATTAAGCCTTCTAATCCATAAATAAAGGATGTCTTTCCATTTGTTTGTGTCTTGTTTAATTTCTTTCATCAATATTCTTTAATTTTCAGTATATAAGTCTTTCATCTCCTTAGGCTTATTTCTAGGTATTTTTATTATTCGTGATGCTATTGTAAATGAGATTGTTTTTGCAATTTTTTTCAGATAGTTTGTCATTAATATATAGCAATACAATTGATTTTTATGTTGATTTTGTATCATTTAGCTCTATTGAATTTGTTTGTTCTAACAGTTTTTTATTTTTTTTATAATTGAGTCTTTAGAGTTTTCTATACATAAGATGATGTCATCTGAAAACAGGGACAATTTTGCTTCTTTCCAATTTGGATACGTTTTACTTTCTTTTCTTGTCTAATTTCTCTGGCTAGGACTTCCATTACTGTGTTGAATAGAAGTGCTAAGAGTAGGCATCCTTGCCTTTGTCCTGATCTCTCAAATTTTCACCACTGAGTATGTTACCTGTAGGCTTTTCATATGTGGTCTTTATTATGTTGAGGTATTTTCCTTTTAGTCCTAGTTTGTTGTCAGTTTTTATATGGAAGTGTGGTTGAATTCTGTCAAATGCCTTTTCTGCTTCTATTTGGATGATTATGGAATTTTTATCCTTTATTAATGATTAATTGATTTTCATATGTTGCCATCCTTGCAACCCAGGGATAAATCCCACTTGGCCATGGTGTATGATCCTTTTAATGTGCTATTGGATTTGATTTGCTAGTATTTTGTTAAGAATTTTGCTTCTGTATTCATCAGGAATATTGGCTTGTAGCTTTCTTTTCCTTTGTTGTATTTGGCTTTGGTATGAGGGTAATGCTGGCCTCAAAAAAATTAGTTTGGAAGTGTTCTCTCCTCTTCAGTTTTTTTGGAATAGTTTGAGAAGGGTTGGCATTAAGTCTTTAAATGTTTGGTGTAATTCAGCAGTTAAGCCATCTGGTCCTGCACTTTTCTTTGTAGGGACATTTTTTATTATTGGTTCAATCTCCACACTAATTATAGGTATGTTCGGACTTCATATTTCTTAATGATTCAGTCTTGGTAAGATTTTTTCTAGTGATTTTTTCATTTCTTTTAGATTATCTGGTTTATCTGAGTAGAATTACTTTTAGCAATCTCTTCTAATTTATTTTATTTCATTGGCATCAGTTGCAATGGGGAAATATCTTTGACTTTGCTGTGGTTCAGTCTGGTTCCATATACTGGTGACCATGGCTGACAGGTGGTTTCCAAATCAGTAGTGTGCTTTGCTTCCTTGAGTTGAGTTCAGCTTCAACCAGCATCTTCTTTGATGAAGAGCCCTTCAGAAAACAGCAGGCCTATCATCCCTTGGTCCTTGCTATCGATCAAAATCCCTAATTAAAACACTTTAACTAGGAAAGATGTCTCATTGCCCGGTGGCTGCTAGAAAAGACTAGGGCACCTGCCCATCATCTGACTTTCATTTCTTTTTCACATGGAGGTGGGACTACCCAGACTGTTAAATTCTCTTCCTCATCTCCAAAGGGTTCTGGTAGCCATCTACTAGACCTAAATATAACCATAACCATCACCCTAACTTTTTGCCTTGGACCACATGAAACTCTATTATAATTTTTACATCCATGGTTCAGACTTCTCCAGAAATTCTCCAGCCTTGAGAAATTTCTAGCAATAAGCACTTTCTCCAATAATGTACACTTTCACACATGTGAGAAATCAATACATTTCATGCATCAAGAAGTTCTAAAAAAAACTGTCTTACCATCCTTCTCTGTAGTGGTAGCCCCAAGTATACCTGTAGGTTTTGTTGCTCAGCAAATATCCACCTAGAATATCTTTTTATGCAGCTACCAGCAGTCTTCACAAGTGGTTCAGTTGGAGAACTGTCCTTCTGAGGGAAGGAGCCAAAGCCACTCCTCTAAACATGGCTCTTTCCCAGAGGCTGACAAGCCACAGCTTGATGCCCTGGAGCCCTTCCCTCTCAGTTTTCTCCCTATATAGATGAGATTTAAAAGGAAGGGTGAATGGGAGCTTGCTGAAGTAGGGCTGCCTCTGGAATGTCTTGGTTGGCCTTCAGGATGGCTCTCTGACTCCTCCTAGAAGGTAAAGTAAAGGTAGTTTTTGGGAAGCTCTTCTCAGACCTTTCAGCTTTAGGATTTACCTGGATTTCCAGGTAAAGGAAAAATCCTACTCAAAATTCTGTTACCCTACAATTTCTTAGTATTTGCACTTTTGGCATGAGAAATAATGAATGTTTTTGGTTAAATATGTTATTTAAAAAAAAAAAAAACTTAACAGGGCAAGTAGAAGTTTTGACATTATAAAAGAAGACTTAAGAAGAATGGTTCAAAATATCAAGAATTTAAAATTACTATTGATGCCATAAATCACTAAGGGGTAGAATGTTATACCTGTGTATTGTACAAGGCCAGATGCCTTACTAAGTGCAATGTAACAAGAGGAAGCACACGTAAGTGCTAAGGGGCATGAGATTACTACGTTCATTATAATGGGCTTCTAAGCTTTCAAACATATCCACATATTATACAATGGGCAGTACTGAAACAGCTTGGATACATTTGTTATAATAATTAGTTAACCACATATTTCTTTAGTAAATGTTTGTTTGGGTCATCTTTTTGACATTTAGAACTTGTTTATTTAAAATCTTTGCTTATTTATTTATTTATTTGAAATAGAGTTTTGCTCTTGTTGCCCAGGCTGGAGTGCAGTGGTGCAATCTCGGCTCGCCACAACATCTGCCTCCTGGGTTCAATTGATTCTCCTGCCTCAGTCTCCTGAGTAGCTAGGATTACAGGCATATGCCACCACACCTGGCTAATTTTTTTGTATTTTTTAGTAGCCACAGGGTTTCTCCATGTCAGTCAGGCTGGTCTCGAACTCCCGACCTCAGGTGATCTGCTTGCCTTGGCCTCCCAAAGTGCTGGGATTAAAGGCATGAGCCACCACGCCCGACAACCTTTGCTTATTTTTAAGATAAATTATACCTGAATTTCATGTTTAAATTTAGATTCTTAAATTATATTCCACATTGAATCTTCTTATTTAGTTTACATTAATTGAGCATTTCTTCAGCAATAAACAGTGTTGCATTTCTTTGAACCCGAATATAATAGATATCGGGACTCCCTTGTTAGTTAAGACTCGAAAACTAACTGGGAAGCCAACCAGCCATTCTGTTACCCATACTAAACAGTTCGGAATAAACTGGGAGTGTGCACATTCCTTTTATTACAGAAAATTACAAGGTTTTGGTGATGCCTTTGATGCAAGTAAATCTTTTGTGATTTATCTTTGTCTAGTGTTTTCCCTAAATACTCCTACATAAAGCTTTGGACAGCAAGACACTTTATCCCTCTCAACTTTAGTTCGCTCTTTTTAATGACCCATCCAGCATGGCAGTTTATGGTGTTATCATGTCTAATTTTTTATATTTACCCTCTGAATTATATTTTCAGCTATCAGGGTATTGAGAAATACCATTTTCTAAGACTGAGTCAATTAGATATTATTTATTAATCTTAAAAGAAAATGCCCTATATTCACATACCCATCTTAAAATGAAAGAAATGAATAAATAAAAATTTTAAATAAATAAAATGAAAGATAATTCAAGTTTAAATGAGGGAGAATCTATAGCTGTTGCTGTTGATCAGACCATTGTGTTATCATTTTGGTAATAATATGGTATAGCATCCTGGATTGGTTTTTATTTTACTACTTTTTTTTTTTTTTTTTGGAAACAGGGTCTTACTCGGGTGCCCAGGCTGGGTGTAGTGGCATGATCTTGACTCACTGCAACCTCTGCCCTGGGCTCAATCAATTCTTCTGCCTCAGCCTCCTAAGTAGCTGGGTGCAAGCCACCATGCCCAGCTAATTTTTATATTTTTAGTAGAAATGAGGTTTCACCATATTGGCCAGGCTGGTCTCGAACTCCTGACCTCATGATTTGCCCACGTTGACCTCCCAAAGTGCTGAGACTACAGGCATGAGCCACTGTGCCAGGTGTATTTTACTACTTTTGTAGCTGTTTTTCTAAGGAAGTACAAGACAAAAGGTGCCAATAATGGCAATTATGGTTAACCTGGGTGAAATAAGTATTTGAACAGGAATATATATTTCAATGTGCGGACAGCTGGTAGGATTAGTACATCATGTAGTGTGTCTGTCACAAGGAAGTAAAGTTGACTAATCAAGTCTTATATAAAAGATCTGATTTCTAGTATTGAACTTCAAAGGTTTACATTAAGTTCAAATTAAAGAGAGGATTGAAAAAGCTCACGTGATTTCATGGGCTGCTATAATAATGAAATTACTTATAGGATTATCATTTATGTGTATATTTTATTAGCATTCCTATTTAGCCAACTCGATAAATATGCATTTGATTCATTTCTATTGAATACTGTCCTTATCCCATTCCTAAATGTCATCAACTTCAAATTGTTTAATTCTTTCTTGAAATTGGAATGCTAGTACTTCAAAATGGTATATATAGAATTATTGCAGTGCTGCTTTATAGCATTTTGGGTCTTCTTGGAGAAACCTGTTATAGAAAATAATGTATTTATTATATAAAGTCTATTTACTATGCTGTGTTCCTATACAAAAACAGTGAATTTTGACCAGTAAATCTTATCTGTGGTGTTAGTTTGCTTTGGTATTTTGCTGGTTCATTTCATCCCTATGCAGAGATTTTTATTTATTCACTCATTTATAGATAACAATAGAAGGCTGACTAAAAGCATTCCCCTCCTTGCTGCTTGAAATCTCAAAATATACACAAACATCTTTCTAGGATTTCTGAACCAAGAATACAGTAATTTTTATATAATTTTCTCTATTCTTTTCTGAGTTTCCATTAAATAGATCAATGTTATTCATAGGTTTTATAAACCATATGAAATATTAGCATTGAGTTATAATTAGAAATCTTGCTGTTAACCTGACTTCCAGTTAAGAAATCAGTGACTTATATTATCACTGATATAGACTAAAAATTACGTGTATTTGAAAAGATCACTGCCCAACATTTTAATGTTCTGTCATCTGAAATAGAAAATCAGTCATGCCTTTAAAAAATAAAGCAAAGCCTGTGCAGGTTGTAAGTGTTGCTGCTGATCTGTAAGTACAGCTTAGCCTTCTGCTCGACAATGCAGCTTTCTATCTTTAGGTTAGATTTCAAGTGGCAATGCATTTGTCACGCCAGCTTTCTCAGATCATAAAATGATCATGTCTGTTGACACAATTACTGATGCTGCTATTCAAGACTGGAGAGTGATTGAAGAGAATTTCAAAGAGAAAATATAATATATCAGTTGCAAATGGAGACATGGGTGACTTTCAAAGGCAGTAAACTCACTATTCTTACATCGAGACTACGAGAGAGAAAAAAATAAGATTGAAATTTTCAGGTCCAATTTAAAGAAATAGTTTACATTCATACCAGGTGGATTCCTGGTATGGAATATAAAAGTTCCAGTTTATACTCAGATTTACAGGTGGAAGGGCTTACAGAATCAATTGAGCATTTTTTAGTTCTGATTCTAAACACACTGTCCACCACTTTTGTTTCAGTATAAGTTCTTAAGCCACCTCAGAGGTGTTTTAGAAGGAACTGTGGCACAAGACAATGTGATCTATTCAAGAATGATCCAGCACAACAGTAACTGAGATGAGGTTTGAATCTCTTTGTTAAAGTTGAAGAGCACTAACAGCTTACCAACTGGTGTCAAAATTACCAGCAACTGGCTCAGTGTCGTGGCTCAAGCCTGTAATCCCAGGACTTTCAGAGGCCGAGGTGGGTGGATCACTTGAGGTCAGGAGTTTGAGACCAGTCGGGGCAACAGGATGAAACCCTGTCTCTACTAAAAATGAAAAAAATTGGTCTGGTGTGGTGGTACATGCCTGTAATTCCAGCTACTAGATTACAGGCTGGGACGAGAATGAGGCTGAGGCATGAGAATCACTTGAACCCGGGAGGCGGAGGTTGCAGTGAGCCAAGATCGCACCACTGCACTCCAGCCTGGG
>NW_012105364.1:8528583-8539187 GCF_000951045.1 Mandrillus leucophaeus
AAAAAAAAAAAAAAGGAATGGTGGTGTCTGTGCTAACCATGTAAAGACATTTTTCCTCATCATTATTCCCTAAAAAATGCAGTATAAAAACAGTTTTCACAGAATGTGCATTGTGTGAGGCATTGTAATTAACCTAGAAATGATTTCAAATATACAGTAGGATGTGTGTAGGTTATAAGCAAATATTACACCATCTTATATAAAAGATTTCAGAATCCATGGATTTTGGAATCTGGAAGGTCCTGGAAACAGCATACAGAGGCATACAGAGGTTGAGAGGGTGGCTTTGTGGTTAAGCTACCTTGGCTGAGCACAGCTTTGCCACTTACTCTATGTGTATATATACGCGTATATTATACACATGATCCTTGGCAAATTAGATTTTCTCACTTTGTGTAATTTTCTTCAATTGTACACTTATGATATCAATAGGGATGTTTTAAGATTAATAAGGAAATACATAAAAAGAACTCTGAACTATACTTGCTACACAGTTGTAAGCTATTAGCCATTTTTGCTCTTGACTGTGGTACTTACATATACTTAACTCTCTGTTAACCTAACACAAATCATAAATGCTACCTAGAATTTTGATCCTATCCTTCCACCCTTTTAACCCTGAACTTACTCAAGTTGCATTACGACAGTTAATTATAAATTTGTTGAAATGTACCTTATAAATGTGATCTGTGAAAATTCTTCAAATCCAATAACAGATGCCATATGTTAACATGAATTTATGTTTAATTTTAATTCAAATTATTCTCTTCTGATTTTTTTGTGAAACCAGAATTCCTTTATAATTTACAGTTCAAAACAAACTTAAAGTACATCTTTATATTACTTATTGGTATTCAACATGTGCTTAGCAAGCACATATATATAGTATATATAATATACATACATATACATATGCTTTGTCAATATACACATACATATATACATACCTTGTCATATACATACATGTTGCCATATTTCTACATTTACACTTGGCCCAAATTCTGAGCATGCAAAGATGAATAAGATATGGCAATGAATGAATAAAAAGATCTTACTAAGAAAACATTAAAACTTTTTTGGAGCTACTCATTACATTGGTATTAGCTAGAATTTCATATTTTGATTCTTTACTCACAGTGAATTCTGTAATTAATAGGAAAGGTTGTACAGCAACAATGGGGAATTTCCAGAAATTTCTTATGATTGCCACTTGTGGTTGTTTTACTAAAACTGAAAGGAAGATTGTCACAAGAGTGAAGATGGATCCTGGCAAGACGGAAACAGAAGCAGCAACGAAGTGCCCTGTGCTGGTGTGAGAGAAAAATGTACAGAGACAGTAAGGATGGACCAAGAGTGCTTCCAAGCACCTGAGCCCGTCTCTGTCGGATACATGTTACTTTTCTTTGTTATTTGCTCTCCTTGTGGTAATGGATCCAGAGCATTATCCAGTCTTACCCTAACACAGCTGCCTTTGCTTTCTTTTAAGATTTCAAAGTTTTCTTCTTAAATATACTCTAATGAGGAGAAAATCGCCAGCAAGGCACTGTGAGGTCTTCTGTACTTGCCGGTGTCTATTGGGAGACAGTATTCCAGTGAATATCACAGGAAGATCTCCCTGATCCCTTCTTTAGGGGAGCAGCTTCCCCACAGGCAGCTCATTTTTCAGAGCAAGAACGAGGCTCTATCTTATCTTTTTCTTTGTGTTTCTTCTTTGTGCTGTTCCTTGGCCCTTTACTTGAAAACAGTACTTAATAGTATTTCCATATTTCTTTCAAGTAGTCTTATGAGTTACAAATAAAACTGAAGACACCAAAAGACACCAGTGAAGAAGTCTTTCATTTATATCTGATTAGGGAAAGAAACTAAAGACAATGGAATGGAACTGACATTCTCTTTAGAGACAAAATGCATTTTTGGAACAAAAATACATACATTTGGAGTCTTTTGTTTACATCTTTTTAAAATAAATAGTCTGAACCATGACTGACATTTACAAGACTGGAAGTTCTCCCGTGAAAAAGAGGAAAGTTTTCTAATGAAAATTATGGACACTTTTTTTTTTTTTCCCAAGACGGAGCCTTGCTCTGTCACCCAGGCTGAAGTGCAGTGGTGTGATCTCGGCTCACTGCAACCTCCGCCTCCTGCGATCAAGCAAATCTCCTGCCTCAGTCTCCCGAGTAGCTGTGATTACAGGCACCTGCCACCACACCCGGCTAATTTTTGTATCTTTAGTAGAGATTGGTTTTCACCATGTTGGCCAGGCTGGTCTTGAACTCCTGACCTCAGGTGATCCAGCCACCTCTGCCTCCCAAAGTGCTGGGATGGCACGCATGAGTCACTGTGCCTGGCCCACTTTTTTTTTTTTTTTTTTTTTTTAAAGAGGAGGACTGCTTCTCCATTGTCACTCTAGTTGTGGTGTCATCCCTGAGCCTTGGTTTGAGGCTTTACAATATTAGGTGCTAATCTGAAAAACACAAAACAATAACTGGTTTTAAAGGCTTCACTAACTTTGAGAACTGAAATTATTCAAACATGCAGCTGCTCTCATGAGTTACTTCATTTCACGGATACAAAATATTTTGTCTCTCATTCAAGTAACTTTAAACGAGGGGATGATTCTTCAACTATATGTATCCAACCCCAAGATAATTTATTATTTGGGGAAGTAAGGGTAAGAAAGTGCTCAAGCTGTTTTCGGTTTTTCAGAGATGGGAATATGTTCGCGTTTCAACTGGATGTTTTTGGTGCTTTGTAGACATAGTCATTGTACTTCATTTTAGTATTCTGAGATATGAGTTTTCCTTGATATGTCCTTTCACAGTCAATCAAATTGCTTTGCATGGGCATTAGCAAATATTAAGCAGAGAGTATTCAAATGTATGGTTCAAAGAGGAATTCAATCTGAGAGCATTTGTATTCCACACTTATTTTAGGAAGAATAAAGTGAGCATTTGCATCTGTACAAGTAAACAAACACTGAATAGAAAACTGAGCTAAACAGAGCTATAAAGATTGAACAACAGTAACAAACTGCTAGTAGGTGCTTCATGGAGTGATCTAAAGTGTCAAATAGCAGAAATCCTCGTAATAAATTATTTTACTGTAAAATTAATTTGATATAGGAACAATTATAATTGTAATATTTACAAAAACAATTATAAATATAAACAATAACTGGACAAAATAAGAATATGAAATATAGCAAGTATAGTAAATGCAGGTATTTGTGGTAATTGTTCATTTTATAATAATGGATAATTAATGGATTGCATTTATGTTTAGATCATATTTATGTGTGACAAGACAGGGATTCTAGTTTATAGCTGTTCTCAGTATTGTCTGGTAGTGATGCAAGATAAATTTAACCATACACTGTTGAGTATTCTGCCTACCTCTTAGCCCAGGCCATGAAGACAGTCTCTTGGCCTGAGCAATTAATCTGAAGCTCCTT
This sequence comes from Mandrillus leucophaeus, assembly GCF_000951045.1. Lineage (NCBI taxonomy): Eukaryota > Metazoa > Chordata > Mammalia > Primates > Cercopithecidae > Mandrillus > Mandrillus leucophaeus. The sequence continues at coordinate 8,532,035 of NW_012105364.1, forward strand.
TCATCATGTGCCTACTTTGCTTCTTCACGTCCAGCTATGGGCACTCGGTTTGCAACCTAACTTGGCACCGTGTAATGGGATCGACTATAAATTGTACCTTACTCTCCCCTGTTCACACGGACCAGATTAAGCTTTCTATGAATCTATCAAAAAGATAAATTGCACCTGTTTTGTTCTATTTGTGTTTCTGTTCTAAATAATTTTATCTGTGTTCTTTGTTTTGTTTTTAAGTGTTTCTTTGAGTTTTAACATCATAATTTATTCTTACTGCTCTCACATTTTCATTTTGAGTTACAGACAACACATCCATCATTTCCATTCTAAAAATAAGAGGAATCTCTGTGCCACAAATTGGAATCTCAAATTCCAACTTACTCTTTTCTTCTTGCATTTATTTGCCAAACAAAACAGAAAGTTCTTTAAGAATGATAAATATTAACCTTGTGATGTTCGTAATATATTAGAAAGAAAGTTATATAATTTAATGCCCTAAAAATTAGCCTATATAACAATAAAAAGGAAGACTGGAAACAAAAACAGAAAATTGAAGAAAAACTATTTCTGAAAACTTTTATAAAAATAATTTTGGTTAACTATACTTTCTATCTCATTTCTTCCTCTAAGCAGGAGACTATTTCTAGGTTTTGTTATATACCATATGCTTTGCCTTTTGTTCTTTTCTTCCTTGTGACTCTTTTTAATTTTTGTTTATTTGAAATAGGGTTTCATTCTGTCACCCAGGCTGGAGTGCAGTGGCACAATCATAACTCACTGCAACCTCGATCTCCTGGGCTCAAGCAGTTCTTCCACCTCAGCTTCCTGAGTAGCTGGAACTACAGGCATGTGCCACCACATCAGGCTAATTATTATTATTATGATTTTTTTTGTGTGTGTGTGTAAATTGGGTCTTGCTGTGTTACCTAGACTGGTCTCAAACTTCTTAGCTCAAGCTGTCTGCCCATCTCAGCCTCCCAAAGTGCTGGGATTATGCTGGGATTACAGGCAAGAGCCACCACACCTGGCCTCCCATGTTACTCTTTTGCTTGATTTATTATTGAGCTGTTTTCTCTAAAACTTATCTTTATGTTTTGATTTTTATCTGCAATTTTAAAAAAATCTTACGTCTATATTTACATGTTTAGTAATTAAAGATGTGCTATTTTCTGTTCCTTTACACTGAAACCAATAGCTTAAACAATTTTAGGAAGCACTTAATTCATTTTAAATTTCATTTATTTGAGGAAAGATTGGAATATATTTTTCCAAATATGAAACAGTGATACATTACTATATATGTACTTGCAGAAGGTAGGCATTGACAATGAAAGATAAAGTACATAAGAGTACCATGAACATTGGGAGTAAATCCCATTTTGTATCTTTTGCAATTTGGTGAGTAAGGAAACTAACTGCCCTGCCACTGGCAATCCAAAATGCATTCAGCTTTCCTCTTGTGTTTATGTGTACTCTTAATATTTTGATTGCTAAGCTATCATTGATTTGCTTTCCAGCTATATCCATAGTAATGTGTACAATTTTTACAAACATCATCACCTAGCAAATCTCTTGAGATGAGTGCAATGAAACCATATTTTGTATTGTAATCAATACAATTGGGTATTAGGTTAGCCTCTAAGAGTTCAATATCTGAGTCTCAGTTTAGATTACTACCATGTGATGTTCTTAATATATTCAAAACTAGATGTATTAGATGTGTTAGAGGGTTCATGTTATGCATTGGGGGATGGAGACAGGTTATAATCCATGCCAAGCAGAGTATTACATTGAGTTTTACTCATTTATGTGATGAATTCACCTTTCAGAACTACTTTTGGTCAAACAAAATATTGTTTTGGAGAAGTCAAGGTCACAAAGCTGGCATTTTAATATTTCATTCCATTTTAAAAATGAAAAAAAATTAGAGCTGCAACATTGTGCTTATTTAATTAAAATAACCCAGCAGAATATGTCACATACAATGTATCAGTTACATAGTAATGAAATTATAGCAATGGTACACCAGAGCTGTACATTTTCTGGAATAAATTTTATACAAAGAAGAGAACATTTGGGATTTTTTAAAAATAATTTATCTGTTGTTTATTATAGTGTTGTTAAAATGGGAAATGGAAAATAGAATTTCTATTCAATTTAAGCAGGAAGTAGGGGATACATCACATTTATTTTAGGAAGAAGAATAGCAGCAGTTACGGTGTTGGGCGGAATAAGTAGGTGAGTGAACAGGAGGAGGGATTGGTGGTGGTTGTGGATGATGATATTAGCTATTGCTAACTATGACTATTACGCCTCCCTGTTCTAGGTTATTTATATGGATTCATCCATTCAATACTAAAAAAATCATTTGAAGTAAGGTTTTACTGATTTATTTTCTCAGATGGGGAAATTGAGGCTCGGAGAAATATGTTTAGCAAGTTATAAATAAGAGACTTAAATCTTGATCTTATTCCAAAGCCTAATGTTTATTTAAAGATGAAAATTTTCAAAATGACTCGTCAATATGGCTTTCAAGTTATGAAGAATGATTTTATTATTGGAAACTGGAAACTTATAATGACAAAAGATAGATTTTCCTATTTAAAGATAAACCAGGCCGATAACATGTATAACCATTTTAAATAAATGTAATTAGCTAAAATGCTTTGGCCAACAAATAACACATAGTAAGTACTTAGGAATTTTGCCATTATACATTCTGCTTTATATTTCAGAGTGAGGTTAACTGGATATTCAATCCTGGAAAGTTTGTATAATGAAGAGAAAGTATATAGAAATGGATTTTGGAGTATTAGCTTGTATTGTATAATTCTCAAAAGTGCCCAAAGAATGATAGCACATATTTGCTTTATTACATTTATGCTATTTCCTAATACTTACAAAAGTTGAAAGTTGGATTATATTATCTCAAGATTGTACATTAAAATATTATTAGCACCTTTTTTGTGCAATGCTAACTTAAGTAAAGTAATATGGAGCCAAAGTATAAGACATATTTAAGGGACATATTAGGCACTCTCCGTGCCTTAAAGGAGGTTTAAAACTAATAGAAAAGTTCATTATAATATAGGAACATAATGAAATTATCATACAAGTGATATCAACAAAATTGCATGATGTGAGAGGAGGGATGGGCCACTTATGATTCAAGTGATCAGGTACAAATTAATGGAAGAGGCATTTGAATAATTGTTGAAGAATAGTAGTGTTTTGACAGCTAGGAATGGAAGAATGGTCTTCAAAGCAGGGGCAAAGCAAGAGTCAATAGAGACATACATAAGAGAAGATGAATAGAAAAATTGAGTGAAGCATATAATTTTCGTATGGGCATTTTGTGTGATGCTCAAAAGGTAGATTGGGAAAGAGTGAGGGCATAAAGTCAGACTACTAATGTTTATTTTGCTTTGTAAACTGTGAGAAGTTGTAAATTTTCATTAGAGAAGTAAACAAGCAAACAAAGAGAATGTTAAGAGTATTTTATCTGGCCCTGATTTCTATGTGCAAGATGGATTAGAAGAGAAAGAAAGCCTAGTTAAGTTTCCTTTGTGGTAGTCAAGGAATGGCATTATGATGAATGGTTCCAGCAGGGCCGGAAAAAACATGGATGGATTAAAAAAAATTACATATGGTTGCCAATATAGAGCATAAAACTGAGTTGAAAAAAATTAGAGAAATCAAGAAGAAAATGGTTCGGCCAAATGGTGAATCCGTTTGTAGACATGATGAGCTTTATATCTCATACTTTAGTTCTATCTCACAGCGCTTGGTCCACAGGCCATTGGAAATGTTCTAGTTCATAAGTAACAAGATCAGGATTGAAGTACAGCAATGATGCTCAAGGCCAGGGAATAGTTGGGACCTCTGACAAAGACAAGTCAAAAAATATTAAGGATAAAACCATGGGCAGTCATAGGGGAACTATCAACAAGAAGAGTGAACCAGCATTCATGACAAGGAGAAATAATAGTGATAGTGTTCAGATCTCAAGTATGGAGGGCTTCAAAAAAGAGGTAGATAGAAAAGAGGCCATTAGATTTGAATGCCGATACCTTTCTCATGAGCATTTAAAATGAATAGATGGTAAAAGCTATTTTGCATGGGGAAGATGGTACAGGAGACATAAAACATTGCTTCTAAAGGTATGGTCAAGAAAGAATAAGAACGCAGGAGTTAAAGAATACAACTATGTCACAGATGGTACTTTCAAGACGTGGGAGACCAGGGATGTTTAAAAAGCAATACAGCAATATTACATTATGTTATATTATTATTTAATTTCATAGATATGGTATTTTCTTATTATTTTCCTTTTTTGTGTTTATCGTTACATCTGTGTCTCAGAGTCAAGGCTGCGTATTTAAGTTTTTTCCTCTCTTTTTTTTTCTCCCTCAATTAGACTTGCCAGCTATCTGTGATTTTAACTGGCTATTCCATAGAAACTGTTCTTGGATTTTGTTTTTAATTAATTCACCATTATTCTGTTTCTAAGTCTTTTTTTAAATTAATTCTTCCCTCTACTTCTTATAGTTTTATGTGTTATCTGTGCCTTCCCTCTATAATTAATACTAAGTTCATTTATTTTTATTATTTCCTATTTTAAAATAAAACATTGAATGATACAAATTTTTAGGTACAGATTTGTGTGTAAACTTAAATTTTGATGCAGCTTTCTCATTATCTTTATTTCTAAATGGTCCTAATTGCACTTTTGACCTGACTTATTGGGAAGAATTATTGTTTAATTTCTAAGTGGTTGCATTTTATGCTTATAATCTCATTTATTTCTAGTTTTACTACAAAGTTATCAGAAAATGTGGCCTAAACAAAGTTTTTTTTTTTTAAAAGTTTAATCTATTAAGAATTTTTTTATGATTCATTTAAAAAAATACATTTTTGGCCAGGTGCAGTGGCTCATGCCTGTAATCCCATCACTTTGGGAGGTCAAGGCGGGCGGATCATGAGGGCAAGAGATGGAGACCATCTTTGCCAACATGGTGAAACCTCATCTCTACTAAAAATGCAAAACTTAGCCGGGGGTGGTGGCTGGCGCCTGTAGTCCCAGCTGCTTGTGGGGCTGAGGCAGGAGGATTGCTTGAACCCGGGAGGCAGAGGTTGCAGTGAACCGAGATCACTCCACTGCATTCTAGCCTGGGGACAGAGGGAGACTGTGTCTTGGAAACAAAACAAAACAAATCAAAACAAACAAACAAACAAAAAAAAAAAACAAAAAAAGAAAACAAAAACATTATCACTGAACTCTGAAACTTGTCAATTTGTCATTTTTCTAACAGTTTTTTTTTTCTTGCTGTTTGCTCTGTTGCCCATAAAACAACATGCAAGTTATATTTTCACCGAGACCTGGGCGTTAGGATCTAGATTATTGTTGTTATATTCTTACATGTACATTGTATATTCTTCATAACTATTTTTGATAATAGAATCCTGTTTTATAACTAACTTTACTCATATTTTTGTAGGTTTCTCACATGTTTCAGCAATCACAGTCATTTATTTTACATTATGGCTCCTTTATTGGACTTCTCAAGTTTGCTTGAATTTTTAGTAGATTGCATTACATATTCAGGTAATTTTTCCCAATAAAGTATCCTTAAATGTTATCCTTTCTGAATGATTGTATATCTGACAGTTTCCTTCTAGTCCTCAAACATAAAATAAACCTTGTCAGATTATTAATTATGTGATCATAAGAGTTTCTCCTAAAAAGTATTATGCTTCTTTTTATTCTGCATTTGTATTGTGGCAGAATAACTATAAATAAATAGAAGCATAAATGTACACTTTTATACAACCACTTAGAAATTAAATAATAACTTTTCAGTAAGTCAGGTCAAAAGTGCAATCAGGATCATTTAGAAATAAAAGATAATGAGAAGGCTGCATCAAAACTTGAGACTATCTTTTTAAAATATTTTTACTAGATGATTTTATTAGGGGCAGGGGATCCTTGCTTGAATTTTATTGGGCTTTTCTTTAACTTGTAATTCCCCACCAAAATAATCTTATGTTTTGTCAGTTCCTTCCATTGATTTGACTTTCAATCTATTTGCATAGATGTTTCTTCAGGAAAAAAAAAAAAAAAACAACCTTTCCATATAACTTTGATTTTATTTTTATATAACAGCTGTTTGGATCTATAATTCTCTGAATAGCCTCTGTCTTCTCTTTTCTTCCATATTTTCTATTATATGTTCCATGTTTGTATTTTTTTCTTCAGTGGTTTGTAGAAGAAGCGTTATGTGGTTTCTACATTAATAATTTGACTTTATGCAAACTCTACCTCTACCCTGCACTTCAATGTTTTCTATGTGGATTTAAATTTGCAGTTTCATTTTTAGCTCTCTGTACTATGTCTCTTATCTGTCTTCCTTTTCAATTAGGTTTCTTAACTTTTCATTTCAACTTGCTCTTCTTTAAAATGCTTATTAAATTTATTTATACTTATAATTTTAAATGGTCATTGGTCCCACCAAGCTCATTTGGAAGATGGCAGCCTCCAGTACTTCTGCCCTTAGTTTCAGATGCCCAAAGTCAACTACAGTCAACGTTTTAAATTAATGGGTCCTTGATGTGTTTTACTCTTCTCTCCTGAATAACTTGCTCACACTTACTTCTTACTTCTTACTTTTCTGCTATGTTTATTTATATTGATTTCTCACCATGGGAAATGAGGAATTATCTCCTTTATACCTGTTTTACCCCTGTTATTTATACTTCCTGTCCTACCATCTTCCCATTGTAGCTACACCATACCTTACATTATCGTGGTCGTATAGATGCTGCTCATAACTGTGTCACCTGTTATGCTTTGATTACTTTTATTTTCTTGGAAATATTTTTGTTGTCCTTATAGCTAGTAACCATAATTTTTAAAGTTATCTGTTTAAATACGTAGTGTTTCGGTTTTTATGTAATTAAGATTCGTTTTTTACATACTTAAGGACGATTTATTCCCAAACTTTCTACCAGAGGATGTTTGGATAGTTAACAAGTTTATGTTCTTTTCTTTTCCTTTTTTTTTTTTTTTTTAATTATACTTTAAGTTCTAGGGTACGTGTGCACAACGTGCAGATTTGTTACATATGTATACATGTGCCATGTTGGTTTGCTGCACCCATCA
>NW_012105364.1:8539322-8560219 GCF_000951045.1 Mandrillus leucophaeus
CCCTTGACTGTCATTCTGAGGACGTTCTTCGCATCCTTTTTATGGTGGATTCACATCTTTTTTGTGGTGCGTCTCCTATTTCCTGTAGATAACTCGCCCTCTTCCTTCACTTATTTTCTTATTTAGGTTCAGCACATCAACTAGTGGTTTTTTAAATTTTGTTTTTTTGCTCTCCAGAATCTTTTATGATCTATTTGTTCTCGGGATTCTGATATCTCTGCAAGATATAAACTAATTTTATAAGATATAAACATATTTTTGTATGTTGCACTAGAATCTCAGTAGAACCTTTTAATCTAGAATTTCATATACTTTCATTCTGGAAAAATTTTGATATTTTTATTTAATAATTCCAACTCCCTATTTGCTTTTCCACGAATTCTTCTTATAAATATTGGGCATGCTGAAATTATCTTTAATTAACTTTTTTTGCGTAATTTTTTTGTCTATGTCTTTTTGCTTAAATTTCTGGGAGATTGTCTCAACTTTACCTTCAAATTGTTCTACTGAGTCTTCGTTTCTGAGATTTCAATCAGAATTATAGTTATTATCCAGAATTATAATTTATTATGAATAATAATGAATGGTAGTGTATCATAGATATATTATTAAACATAATAATTATAGTTAATTTATTCTCTCATGCTTTCTGAATTTTTTTATAGAAACTTCCTATTTTCATGCATCTCATTTTTAACAATCTCTGGAGTTATAGATAACTTCAGATACCTCCCTCTCCATGCATTGGGGAAAAAGATTCGATTTTCCCCAAATTACTTTTCTCTCTATTTGTTTAATGTTGATTTTGCATGGCAGAATATTTCTTCAAATGCCCAATGATCTTTGGACTTCCATTTATATGTAAGGTGCACTAAAACGCTGATTTAAAACTCTTTGCACTTGGATGTTGACAGCGAGCTTCATTGAAAAATCACCTAATATTACAACATTTTGATCTTTTATGTTGCTAAATCTAAAATTTCCCAAAGGTGAATCTTCAAATCTCTTGTTAATTGTATAAGACTGGTTAATAGTATTCTGTGACCCAGGTAGGAAAACAGAACTGGAAGACTCAGAACTCAGGATTCAGATTTTTACTTGGTACAACTAATTTCACGATGTTATCCCAATACCAACTGTGCCAGGTGTCTTGCATCCAAGAGACCCCTTGATTTACTTTGTAGGAAGAGTTCCATTTAGGGTTACTTTGAATAAAATATACTAAATTCATATAAAAATGATTATGATGTCTCACATAGAATGAAATGACTAGAATAATCCTAGCTGGAGTGTGTATCTTACTGTAATGATTATGAGGGAAAAGGAATCACTAAGATGTAGCATTCTCACACCATGAAACAAACATTTACCTTATTCTAAGTTGTCCTGTGAGAATAAATCCTTTAAACAAATTACTACCAAATTATTTTGCTTCGTCTTTCTAAATATGTTTTGAACTCTTTCTTTTCTATTCTCAGTGAACTGATCGCCTGGCCTGACTCATTCATTCCCTGCTCCTGTCTAAGGCCTCTCCTGTGTAGGGCCATATTCCCTTCACTTGGACTATTATTTTAAATGCCTTATGTTGACTTCGCTGTCTCCTATCTCCTCTGCTCCCTTTTCTGGCTGGGATGTTCCTGATAGAGTTGGTTTTCAAAACATTTTGGCTATCTATTATGGGTCATGCACTGCCCTGGGAGCATTGAGGAGAGGCAGTAAAATGTGATTCAGTCACCCGGGACTCGAATCTATTAGACATCATTTACTAGCTGTGTGATGCGATGCATATCAACCACTGTTCTATATTTCTTTAAACAAAATAGGAGGAAAATACTTAACTCATGGGTTTGCTATAAGCATTAAATGTTAAGTGATTAGAACAATCTGACACATAGTATGTCCTCAGTAAATATTATTACTATTATTGTCATCTTTATATTTTGTTTGTTTACTAATATGATATAACTTGCCACTGAAAATATTCATTCCAAAACTCTTCGTCTATCTTTAACATTCTGAAGACATGTGTTCCTGTAACCTTCTATAAATTGCATTAAATACACGTTGAGTCATATGGGCTAACACTGAAATGGAAAAGTGTTTTGCACTGAACAGAACATCTCCTATATTGTTCAAAATATCACAGAATAATTTACAATGAATTATCTTAGTTTCTGCATGCACGAATCAAATTAGTACACGGAAAAAAGAAATTTACATAATTAAATGAAATATTCTCAAAATTCGCAGCATAGACATTAGAGAGTACTAGTTCTGAGCTGATTTTAGTATTATTAACTTCTACTTACTGGCAATGAAGGATCAATTTAATTAGATTTAGTTATCATGAAGTACTGACCATATAGATTCAATGTAATTATTTATGTATAACATTTAAGTCATATTTTAAAATTTAGCTGACTTTTAAGTTCAAAAACATGAATACTATAATACTTTTAAATACTAGTCACAAAAATATAACATTAAAATAGTTAAAATAGTAGTTTTTATGGTAAACATTCAGATGAAGTAATCCTACGTGAAAATATTTTATTGAAGGAAATTATTTGAAACTCTAAATTTGGCCATCTATAATCTTATCATGAACATAGTAACAAAGATATAACTCAGTGGCTTCTAATTAAAAATGGTCACTCTGTGATATCCAAATTATAATTATGAGTTAAGATTTAAGGGAAAAGATTATTCTACTTCAATACTCTTGCAAAAATACCATATGTGCCCTGCATATTTGCATATGCACTGTGTTGAGGTGAAACCTTATAATAAAGTTACTACATCCCATTTACCCAAAATATTACAAGTCTGACTTCCTGCACCCTTCCCTCAAACCACCTCATCCACAATACATATGCCAACATGCACACTCAAGGTGCCACCATCCGTGGACTTGGACTTAAGGGGAGAAGGCACTCTTTTACATGGCTTTTTCTGCATAGAACTGGAGTGAAAGATGGGGCACTTCATGTAACAATTACCAGAAACTACCATTAAGAGCTGAGATTGTTGGAAGATAAAAGCAAGGAATAGCAGATCTGGATGAAATCCAGAGAGGGTGACTTTTGACTTTTTGCTCATGATATAATTTTTGGACAGACCAACTATATTTAGTGATGGGTAGAGAGTGGATATCTTTTCTCCAGTGCTCCTCTCAGTCCTAATAAGGGAACCTGCAGTTTCTATCTTTTACATCATCTGTTCATAAAATACTTTGAAGGCCAGGCACGTTGGCTCACGCTTGTAATCCCAGCACTTTGGGAGGCCAAGGCAGGTGGATCACAAGGTCAGAAGTTCAAGACCAGCCTGACCAATATAGTGAAACCCCGTCTCTACTAAAAATACAAAAATTAGCTGGGCATGGTGGCATGCGCCTGTAGTCCCAGCTACTCGGGAGGCTGAGGCAGAAGAATCATTTGAACCCGGGAGGCGGAGGTTGCAGTGAGCTGAGATCATGCCACCCAGCCTGGGCGACAGAGTGAGACTTCGTCTCAAAAACAAAACAAAACAAAAAACAATACTTTCAAAATATTAATTTGTTAGGTCTTCCAAACATCCTTGTGAGGTATGCATCAGGGTACTTAGTCTCCTCAAAATTAGCTTCTCTGAAGTTATGGATGACATAATCTAGAGACCATACAGATTTAGGAAATGATAAGTTTAGTACTCCCATCTGCCTACTGCCTAAAGCCAGGCCTACTCAAACACTAAATAGAGAGAAGTTATAAATTTCTAGTCATAGACAAGTTTATCACATGTTCTATTTATTAATCAAGTTATATATTTATCAAACATGGAACTCCTAGTAAGTCCTAGGTCTTAATATAGGGGTTGGGTATAAAAATATTTGGTCCTTGAGATTAATGTGCTGTCATTCTGGTGGGGAAATAAACACATCAACAGATAATCACCATATAATGCCAAAATGTTGCAATAAAAGTATGTCTTGGAGGAGGTTGAAACACAGAGAAGGAACATATCCACCTGTCTGGGGCAAAGTCGATAACAGAAGACTTCACAGAAGTTATCTCATGAAGGTAAACAGGGCCCCTAAATTTTCAAATCCTATGGTTATGAAATTTGACTGTCTTCATACATTACTAAGTACTTCATCATTCCTGAAATTAACTATTTGTTTGACCTCTTGGACTGTGGACTAGACTCTTCCCTAGGTACCATTTGATCATGTTTTTACATCATTTTCCGCTGGTCTTCCTGAGTGTGCTTCTTAAATTGACTGTTTCTAGTGCTCCATTTGTGCCATCTTCTCTTTGTACTTCATGTCTGTGGGAGAGAGCTCTCTTATAAATATTCATGACCTCAATTGCCTTGCATATAACTGTGCCTTTGAAATCTTTACCTCTAGGCAAACTTGACTCAGAAGCCCATGAACTAAGTCATGATCAGCCTTTCAAAACCAATCATTCCCTTGTACGCCCCTTTTCAGTGAAGGGTACCATACCTATTCACATGGCATTTTAGTCTTTCTTCATTCATTCAGAAATATTTATTGATGCCTATTAGGTCTAGTCATGATGTTAGGATCTGGAACACAGTGGAGGAAAATCAGACCTGATGTCTACTTTCCTGAGGAAAATAAACTTTTAATTAGTGGCTTAGCAAAGCACAGTTCATTACTTGCATGTGTCAGAATCACTAGAGGAAGGAGGGATTCTTTGAAACATGCCAACATAGGGTTCTTTCTCAGACCTATTGAGTTGTAGTCTCTAAGAATGAGAAATATGCATTTTAAGTAAACCCTTAAGTGATTCTTAGGAATATAACCTAAAATTTAAAACCCACTTTTTATTTTATATATATTTTTTAATTAAAAAGTAAACTTTAATGTCGAAAATGCAAACTTGGGGAAGACAGAAAAGATCACACGCAAGGCTGTCACTTCACACTTGGAAGGTGGCACAGCAGCCGGGCAGAGGCGCTCCTCACTTCCCAGATTGGGTGGCTGGTAAGAGGAAAACCCACTGTTGAAAATAAAAATAAAATCAAACAAATACATAATCATGTACTGTAAAAGTCCATGGAAGAACACTAAAAGGACTAAGGAGGATTGCTAAATGATGATTGCGTATTGCCTGGGAGTTAGACAGGGACAAGATCATTCATGGATGTCCATGTAGGCTGCTTTATTGGATTTATGCATGCAGTGAAAGGAAGTGAAACGCTAAAGATGAATGTCAAATCGGAAAACTAGATCCCATCTTTTCATGCATCTTTTGCCCTTACTCTACCATGATCTCTGTTGTCTTTACTGTATCTCAAATCTATCCTATCTTCTTCATCACCACCACTTAGACACAGTCGGCAAGGTCTTGTTTTGCCTGACATTATGGCAGTATTTCTCTAATCCGTATTCTTGCTTCTCTGCCATCCTCCCTCTGATCTGTCACCACAGTGAACTCTCAAAAATTAAAAAAAATAATACTATCATGTCATATATTTGCCCAAAAGTCCTTTAATCACTCACCACAGCTTTAAAAAGAATAAAGTCTGCAAACTTGGTGCTGCTTACAAAGCCTCATTATATGGCCACTGGCTGTCTCATAGTCATACACACCGTGTTCTAATCATGCCGTATTGCTTACAGTGATTACAATGTGTGTTTGCTTACAGGATTCATCCAACTGAAATGCCTTTCTTTGTCTTCTCCAGTTCCATTTTATCTTTCAAGGCAGTCTTACCTCCCCTGAGAAACTTTTTACCCTGTGCTGATGCTGAAGTGCCCCAGCTCTATGTTCTCCTAGTATCCTTTGCATGACTTTTTAACATCACTTGTAATTTTTGTGATCATTACTGATTAATTGACTTTCTGTCCCATGGACTGTGACTCTATGAAAGAAGAAACTATTCCTTTCTGTATGTACAGCCCCTAGTACAAACCCACGTTTATTAGCTGACAAATGAGGCATTTTTGGACTATACTTTATTAATACGAATGCTGACCCTTTAGAGCCTATATTAGTTTTCTAGGGTTGCCACAACAAAGTACCACAGACTGGGTGGCTTAAATAACAGAAATTTATTTTCTCATAGTTCTGGAGGCCAGAAGTCCAAGATGTTGGCATAGTTGTTTTTCTCTGAGGCCTCACTCCTTGACTTATAGATGGTTTTCTCCTTGTGCCATTACGTGGCCTTCCCTCTATTCATGCCTGTGTCCTAATTCTGTCTTCTTGTAAAAACATCAGTTATATTGGATAATGACCCACCCTAGTAATCTATTTTACTTTAATTACCTCTTTAAAGATTCTGTCTCCAAATACAGTCACATTCTGAGATATTGAGGGCTAAGATTTCAACATATGAATTTTGGGAGGTACACAATTCAGCCCATAACAGAATTCCTTAGCACTAGCAAAGTATTTAGTGATTAGAATGCTATGACCTCAAGTAGCTCTTAGCTCCAGGAATCTTTCTTGTATGTACCCTTGTACCTGATAATCTGTATCTAACAAATTTAGATGGTCCTTGAAGAAGCAGCTGACAGAATCCTTACATTTTTCCATGGCCACTGCCATTCCTCAGATTCCTGTCATCTTTCATCTGGAATTCTGCAACAGCCTCAGCGTGACTGACTTCTCTCTAGTCTTGGACTCCTCCAGTCTTCTTTCTACCCTATAGTCCAGAGGTTCTAAAACATGTCTCATCATCTTTGTCCTGGCTATATCCCTATGGAAGATCCCCACTACCTTCAGCATGGCATCCAAACTCCTCTCAATGGCTCACAAGGCCCTTCATGATCTCACATGTACCCTCTTTCCTGGCCTGTTTCTTGCTTCTCCATCCATTGCTTTTATCTACCTTCCTGCTATTCTTAATACTTTTAGTTCCTCCAGTTTGTCAAGGCTTCTTGAGACTGTATGTTAGTAATTTTGTTTTTTGCCTGATGTGCTGTTGAGCTCCTCTTCTGTGCCTTGTCTCCTGCACAACCTCCAGACTGCTGTCTGCACTTCCATGAACCTGGTCATCGCGGTTCTGCTGTGTGCCCTTCTAGCAGTTCCATTTCTTCATCCTTCTCTAAGGGAGCTTCGATTGGCCTTTGTTTTTCTCTCTCCTCATCTACATTGTGTCTGGAGGGCAAGAACCATGTCTTGGTCTTGTTAAATTCTCACATTGAACTTTGTGCCTTGAACAAAATGGGCATGCAGTATGTTTTTGTACAGTAATAGAGGACTGAGCCTTATACAGTAATAGAGAACTGAATCTTAAAACCAGTTGAAAATATCAACTTAAATAGTCTCCACATTTTTAAAATAACAGCTTTATAGGCATAACTTACATGCCAAAAATGATCTCTTTCAAAGTATGCAATTCAGTGGTTCTTTGTATATTCACAGCATTGTACATCCATCACCAATATCTAATTTTATATCATTTTCATCATCATCCAAGAAATCCCATACCCTTTAGTGGACATTCTCTATTTCCTTCTTCCCTAGTTCCTGGAATTCAATGGATTTGCCTATTCTGGATATTATATGTAAAATAAAAACATGCAATATATAGTATTTTGTGATTAGCTTCATTCATTTCTTAGTGTAATGTTTTCAAGGTCCATCCATTTTGTAGTAGGTGTCAATACACTATTCCTTTTTATTGCTAAGTAATATAGATATACCACATTTGTTTATCCTTTCATCAGTTAATGGACATTTGTGTTGTTTCTGGTTTTCAGGGGTATTATGAATAATGCTGTTATGAACATTTATACACAAATTTTTTTGGGAACATATGTGTTTAACGATCTTTGATATATACCTAGAAGTGGAATTGCTAGCTCATATCGAAACCCTGTGTTTAGCTTTCTAAGGAATTGTCAAATTTTCTAAAGCTACGGTACCATTTTACATTGCCACATCAATGCAAATAATTCCTTCATCAATACTTGCTATTGTCTTTATTTTTTATTATAATAGTCCTGGTTGGTGCTCTGGTTTTGATTTAGATTTCCCCGATAGCTAATAATGTTAGGTATATTTTCATGCACTATTGACCATTTGTATATTTTCTTTGGGAAATGTGTATTCAATTTATTAGCTCATTTGTAATGGAATTATTTGTAATTGAATTATTGGTCTTTTAACTGTTGAATTTTAACAGTTTTTGAAAAATATATTCTGGATACAAGTTCCTTAATAGAGATAATAATGACCTAAAAATATTTTTGCCTGTCCTGTGGGTTGTCTTTTAACAGTCTTGGTGGTGTGTCTTGAACCACAAAATTATTTCATATTGATGAAGTGCAATTTATTTTTTTGTTGTTGTTGCTTCTGCTTTTGGTGTCATATCTAAAAAACACTGCCTGACACAAGGTCATAAACATTTACTCCTGTTTTCTTCTAAGAGTTTTTAAGTTTTAGTTGTTGCATTGTGTCTTGGATACTTTTTGAGTTAAGTTTTGTATACAGTATGAGGTAGGTGTCTAACTTCATTATTTTGCATATGGGTAGGTGTTTATTTCTGGACTCTGTAGTCCACGCCACTGATGTTTATTATTATGCCTGTACTATGTTGTCTTGATTATTACATCCTTTGTAGTAAGTTTTAAAATCAGGAAATGTGAATACTCCGTCTTTGTTCTTTGCTTTCAAAATGTTGGCTATTCTGGGGTCCTTATATTTCCATATAAATTTTAGGATCAGATTATCAATTTCAGTGAAGGAAGCCAGCTGAGGTTTTGACTGGGATTGTGTTGAATATGTATGCAGATCAATGTGGGAAGTATCGCTATCTTAGCAGTAGTAAATCATCTGATTCATAAACATAGGATTTTTTTTTCACCTATTTATACTTTTTTTTCACTTTTTTCAATGACGTTTTGTAGTTTTTCCTGGATAAGTCTTGTGCTTCTTTTACTAAGTTTATCCCTAGGTATTTTATTTTCAATGTTAATGTAAATGACTTTTTTTTCTTAATTTTATTTTAAATTGTCTTTAAAATAGGAGAAGTCTTTGCACTTTTAAAGGTTATATAGATCTGGAACATCACAGAAAAACAGAATTTCAGCCTGGGGATCATCTCAAGCATATTAAATTTTTGAAAGGACATGGGCCACTTTGAAGAAGAGAAAAATATTGTTTTCTTTGTGGTCACTTAAAGCTGTACATGACTCTAAGGAAATGCAGAATATTAAAGAATATATATATATATACACACACAACCACATATATATAAAATACATATAATTATATAATTTTATATTCTGTTATCAAATTAACTGTACCACAAGTACTCATTCATGTGTGAATCATGTGATATGCAAAATACAATATTAAATTTTGAAATTTTAAGTACACATGCAGATTGTATGCATTGATAAAGCCTATTGATTACATGAAATTTAATGAGTAATGGTTTAAAGATAATCATTAGTGTCTCTGGAAGTATTTGCACATGCAGTCTTCCATTACATAAGTCAGATATGTTGAGTTTCGAACATCAGGGTGTCAAACTAGTCAACAAAATAATTATTAACACTATGCTTACATATATAGAGCAAGAGGAAACGTGTTAAGAATGGTATGACTAAGTATCAGTTATCTGTAAACATTGTATTTAAAATTTTCCCACATCCTGTATATGGTAAGCACATTAACAAAGATACCACTTGATATTTCGGAAAAACATTGTATTAGAGATATTAGATTCAGAGTTCTGTAATGAATACTGAAAATTATTAATTGTAATGGGGCTTTTAATTGTTCAACATTCTTGTAATCCTTTCTTCAGGAGTCATTAAAACTATACAGAAGAAAATTATTCCATAAAAATTATATTCTTTTTAAAGGGTTTATAAAACAGTACTCTTAACTGACTTTTCTGAAAAGATGGAAAATTTAAAAATGCAAGCATACTTACCTGGAAACTTTGGTTTCATGATTGTTTGTGTCCTTGTCTGCAATAATAACAGGATTTGACAGCAGAAACCAGTTGATGACTTACATTTTCTGAAATGCACTGGATTGAAACCTATTGAATGAATCACTATTGGTAAACATTGTCAAGATAAGGATAGGCCATTGTTTTGTCCCTGGAAGATCTATCTATATAACTATCCTCCATTTGTTATACCATGTATTTTAGACTGAAAACATCTTAATAACAGAATAATACCAAAGGTGAGGAAGGTAAATTTTAAAAATATATAGTTAAGGCATCTCTTTATACTTATAATGAAAGATGGTATAATTTGTTAATATAGCAATAAACAAAGGTTGAATAATCTTTGTTTATTATTTGTAACAGTTGTGGAAATTAGGCAGTTTTCATTTACTTTCAAATAGTGTTGGTTTTAATTATCGTTTAGCAACTATGTAAAATAAGTTGTTAGTGTCAAATATTACTGTATTTATAAGATCCTTGTTCAAGCATTTGTTATTTGTCCTTTCTTGAAGTAGATACTAGTTGGTTTGCAGACGTTAGCTATGAAATCAATTTACAGTATAGTTTAGCATAAATAGATTCCTTGATGAAAATAAAGTCATGTATATTTAGCATGTATATTTAACATACTTATTAAAACATAACCTGTAAACTATAACATTACAATCTCCTTTATAATAAAAATATCACACATATTGCTTAATTTTTTTTTTACTTAAAGAAAATTCATAGCTGTTAAAAATTGTGGTATTTTTCATAGTCTTATAACTTTATTTTTCATTTATGAAAAAGGTTTTTTCACTGGTTCAAAACACTAAAAATTTATCAAGGAAAATTTCACATTTAGCTTATAATGATAAATACTTATCCTATGTAATGAGACTTACCTGGTATAGGTATATTTCTTTTTTAACACGTCTTATGGTCTTCTGAGAAATAATACATATTGAGAATTAAAGCTTCCAACACGTGGTTAGAGACGCTGACCTTTAAGGTTTCCTGAAGTTTAATGTTTCCAATATATTTTTCTGTTTTTTTTTGTTGTTGTTGTTTTGTTTGTTTGTTTTTTTTTTTGAGCAGGAACATTGTAAATCTATGGAGGTTCCCAACAAAATGCAATTTTGTTTCTACAGTAATTTGCTTTTACATATAACCTTCAAAAACGTATTTTCTTATCTTATAGGAGTCCATTAGGGTATAAAGTTAATTACTGAAGCACCCAGTGGAGCATTTCATTTTTTTCTCAGTGTTTTTTGAAAGAAATCACTGTATGCTTCCATTTACCTTTCTTTCTTCCTGCAATCTTATAAGTAAATAAAATATAGTATTTTTAAGTCATTAAAACCTAATAAGAAACTAGAGGGTTATAGTAGATTACATTTCTTTTGTGGTAAGCTGACAGGATAGATCTAATAGTCTCAAATGCCCTGATGAAGAAAGCATCTACTTTCTCAAGGGCGGATGTGTGAAATTAAAGACACAAAGTCTCTACTCTACCTTGAAGAGATTCCACAGCCCTTTAAAAGTATTGAGCTTGAGGACTACAGTTCTCTGGCTTCAACAATTCACCCCAGATTCAAGAAAGGAAAGCATTCTTAACTAATCATTCATGAGAACAATTTCAGTCACCTGATTGTCAAAGAGTAAGCCACCATAAGAATGAGGAAGGAATATTGCTAAAGCTACATACTTGGGGCTGTTTTGGAAGTATACAATAGCTGTCCCTGGGTGTGCCTTCTGGACAGATAACTACACTGATATTAAAATGAAAGTGGCCACCAAGTAGCTAAGTTTAATTTGAGCTGCATTCATTTTCTATTGTTGCAGAACAAATAACTCCAAAATGTAGCAGTTTAAAACAATAAACCTCATCTCACAATATTTCTGTAGATCAGAAATTCAGGAACAGCTTAGCTGGGTTTTCCTGGCTCAGGGTCTCTCATGAGGTTGTATTCAAGATGCCATTCAGATGTCACCTGAAGGCTTGGCTGGAGCCAGACGATGACTTTCTGGGCATCTCCTTCACACGCATGGGAAGTTAGTGCTTGCTGTGGGCAGGAGGCCTCCATTCTTTCCACAGAGCTGCTAAGAGTATTGATGATGAGGTAGGAGGGAGTTGGCTCTGGAGGTGGAACTTGGACACCAAACCAATCTGAGGGCTGGTTAAAACAGGGACAGGACAGAAGCAGCTTCCCATAAGACATGCCCACCACTGCCATGGCAGTTACAGCCTCTTTCTATGGCAATGACCTGCAACCCAGTAGTTATTACCCTTTTCCTAGAACTTTCTGCATAATCCCCAGAACTGCATAATCTGCAGAACTGCCCTGAGCTGTTGCTCTCTGCCTGTAGGGTAACTCTGCAGGAACGGTCATGGAGCTGTAACACTGCCTAGAACTGTAACACTGCTGCTTCAGTAAAGCTGTTTTCTTCCAACCGCCATCAGCTTGCCCTTGAATTCTTTCCTGGGTGAAGCCAAGAATTCTGGCAGGCTTGGTCCCACTTTGGGGCTCGTCTGTCCTGCATCAGTGACACTGGAGTGCTTCCGCTCAAGTGAATTATCCAGCAGAGGCAAGGCTGAAACCAAAATGCCTTTTATGACCTGGCCTCAGAGGAGACATACCATCAGTTCTGGAATATACTATTGTTTACACAGACTAGCCCTATTCAAAGTGGGAGGGGGCCACAGGAGCACATGAATTTTCAGAGGTGAGCTTAGTGGGGGGCCATGGTGGAGTAGACTGCCACAGAGTATAGTAATTATTTTGGATTATCAGTAAAGGTGAACTTATGAAAATAAGTTGTTCTTTTTTTCTGAAACATTCCTTCATCTCCCTTTTCTGTACCTCTTCAGCACCCTCTATTTCCAAATCCCAGTACTTCTAAGCCGTATCCTTATTCCTCAGGGCTCTGCTGTGGTGCCTTTCCTATCCTTTCTCCCTCATGAATTCAACAAATATCTATTGAGGGCAAATTGTATGCCAGTCACTGTTCGTTCACACCAGTGAAAAAATTACTTATTTCATAGAACTTACCTTTTATAGTAGCTGCTTTTCATAGTAAGTGGTCTCCTGTCATCCATAATTTTCAGTTTTGTCCTATTAGCATTCTGCTAAAATTACTGTATGTCTAATAAGAGAAACAAATTCAAGGTAAGAGATCAATGATTGGCACTATCTCTTTCATGAACTGCTTGTATTTCAATAGAGTTATTCTATGATTTAACCTGAAAGCATAAGGTTGGATTTTAAGGCCCTGAGGCAGATACTGAGCAAAGTAAGGAAAATCTCATTTGTACTAATTTCCCTGCTTTAAATCACCATAAGGCCACTTTCGTTCGGTAAAAAAACATTGCCATCAACTTATCTCATTCAGTATGGTGTTTTGCACAACATGGAAATGGAAGACTAAGAAAAAAAGGATATTTCAAACCTAAACAGGGGCACAACACATTAATATAGTTATCTGCATGAACACATGAGGAAAGTCAGAGATTAAAGTAACTCATTTTGCCATTTCCTTTCAAAATTGATGCAGTGTGATTTGAATTTCTCTAAGTATGGTAGAAAGACATGGATCATCTTTTATATATGTTTATATCCTAACCCAGTGTTTCAGGGATTCTGCCACTTATATTTGTGATTAACTCTAAAGCATCTTTCTACAGGGCTTATTTAGTTTTGTATTTTATTTTTTTAGTGTTAAAACTGTTTCGACCAATAAATCTTTCTCCAGATGTCACATTGGTCAGCATTGAGGAGGTAAATGGAAACTAATGACGCTCATCAAGTTGATGAGGTGAATGATATGTTGGATCCAGTCACTTAACACTTTCATAAAGTCAATATCAGGGGAAAAACCTAGGCTCTTATTATGGTAAACTATATTTGTACTGTCAGCATTCTGTGATTTATTACAAACCCGTGGCTAGGATTAGGATATTATAAATGGGGGAAAAATGGAAGGCTCATTAATTTTTTATACCCACAGGTGGAACACATGCAGTGGGCTCATAGAGAACATACTCACCCGGCGTCTGTCTGTAGCCTGCCGTGTAAGCCGGGGGAGAGGAAGAAAACGGTGAAAGGGGTCCCTTGCTGCTGGCACTGTGAACGCTGTGAAGGTTACAACTACCAGGTGGATGAGCTGTCCTGTGAACTTTGCCCTCTGGATCAGAGACCCAACATCAACCGCACAGGCTGCCAGCTTATCCCCATCATCAAATTGGAGTGGCATTCTCCCTGGGCTGTGGTGCCTGTGTTTGTTGCAATATTGGGAATCATCGCCACCACCTTTGTGATCGTGACCTTTGTCCGCTATAATGACACACCTATCGTGAGGGCTTCAGGACGCGAACTTAGTTACGTGCTCCTAACAGGGATTTTTCTCTGTTATTCAATCACCTTTTTAATGATTGCAGCACCAGATACAATCATATGCTCCTTCCGACGAATCTTCCTAGGACTTGGCATGTGTTTCAGCTATGCAGCCCTTCTGACCAAAACAAACCGTATCCATCGAATATTTGAGCAGGGGAAGAAATCTGTCACAGCACCCAAGTTTATTAGTCCAGCATCTCAGCTGGTGATCACCTTCAGCCTCATCTCCGTCCAGCTCCTTGGAGTGTTTGTCTGGTTTGTTGTGGATCCCCCCCACATCATCATTGACTATGGAGAGCAGCGGACACTAGATCCAGAGAAGGCCAGGGGAGTGCTCAAGTGTGACATTTCTGATCTCTCACTCATTTGTTCACTTGGATACAGTATCCTCTTGATGGTCACTTGTACTGTTTATGCCATTAAAACGAGAGGTGTCCCAGAGACTTTCAACGAAGCCAAACCTATTGGATTTACCATGTATACCACCTGTATCATTTGGTTAGCTTTCATCCCCATCTTTTTTGGTACAGCCCAGTCAGCAGAAAAGGTAAGTGGCAGAAAATGCACTTGACAACTTTTTCCTGGATTGAACATCTTCTTTTAGGATGCTTTTCCTCCTTTTATTTGGTTCACTTATATTCTCTCAAGATGCTTCAGTCTGTGCTATTCTTAGTGTGTGTGTGTGTGTATATATATATATATCCATCCATCAAGGTCACATTGCTTTGAATGTGTGTTGACAAAGCCTGATTTTCCATGAAAAACACTTTAATGTGTCCTCCTTGGCAAGGTTGAAGATTGACAGGGCTCACATCACTTTCTGAGTCTCCCTTCCCAGCTCTGCTATCTGCTAACATCACTGTTCTTTTCCAAATGTTAATTAAAAGAGGGAGGAAGAAAGGGCAGACATGGTTCACAGGGGTGAGCTGTCCCTGAGATATGCCACTGCATGACAAATGCCTTCTTTTCTGTTCTAATGTAACTCTGGGATAAAGCCATTGCTTGGTAATTATGATGATTTTAGCCATGGAAGCAGAGTTTACAGTGAAATAATCACACACACATGCAAACACTGAATGGCTTTATTCAGTCTGAACCATCTTACTATTTCTTCTCAGTCCCCATTCTTGTTGCTTTTTCATATGTGGAAGTTGATGATGAGGGTAAAAAAAGCAACCATGGACAATTATATAAAGCAGCTTATACATTTTAGAAGGCGAAGATCAATGG
The DNA here is from genome assembly GCF_000951045.1 of Mandrillus leucophaeus. Classification (NCBI taxonomy): domain Eukaryota; kingdom Metazoa; phylum Chordata; class Mammalia; order Primates; family Cercopithecidae; genus Mandrillus; species Mandrillus leucophaeus. The sequence goes on from NW_012105364.1 coordinate 8,554,847, forward strand.
ACTCCCCCAACGTAATTTCTTTTGTCACTAATCTCTTGTTAATGCTTTCCACATAAGATACTGCTGGTAAAGAATATCTGTATTCTTTACTGAAGGGAGTGTTTGCTGAGTTGGATGTTGTAGTTCTATGTACAGAAAAGCAGAGAACTCAGGTGAACTCTGAATTCCACGGTTTCGGTAGTGGGATGGAGGTAAACCAGCTTGAAACACAGGAGAATGCTATCTTTCTGTAATGACAGCCCTTCTGCCCTGACGGGCATGTGAGACAGTTCTTTCAGAGTGAGGACTTGATTGTTCCATCCTGTGCCACCAGAGATTGTGAGAAAAATGAAACATCCCAGGGTAATTACATTCCCCAGGCTACAGCATTCCAAGGAGGTTCTGCATGACCCAGCAGAAAATCCCAGCAAATTCACAGAAAATTTCCACAACAACGGGACAGAAAGCTCATTAGTATGAGTATTCATCCCTTCCTCAATCAATGTGGCCTTCAACTATTTTTGGACAAATAATGTACTTCAGCAAACTTGCTGCTGAAGAGAATAAACTTCTGATTCTATTAAATACGTTTTTTGAAGGAAAAATATAAAAAATAACCATTTTCTCTCAGAACAGTAACCCTGCAGAGTTGTAGATGCCCCCTGAGGAGCAGTGATGAAGATGATAAGAAATTCACAGTGAAAGGGACACATGAATATGCCAGAGGGTGGAGGTTGCCCTGTGTTGCTGAGACTGTGGGAGTTGTTCATTCACTTGAAAACCTGGGGGTTATGTGTAATTTTATGGCTATCTATATAGCTATGCCTATGCAGACATGATTGAGTGTGGCTAGCAAAATTCCTTTTTCTTTCTTAGCTTTCTTAAATCAAACTAAATCTAAGAAGCACTCGGAAAGACACATTATAAAATATGTTAATGGATTCATTTTGTATGTATAATATAGTTGAATGTAAAAAAGACTAAAGAAATCAATTAAGAAATGCTAACTCTAGGAATTTTGAGAATATTTTAGAGTCCACAAATTATTTAGTCATGGAAATGTCGAATTCAGATTAGCTCTACATCAACGGCTATCACGTTATAAATAACTAAGATTTTGGTACTGAAGTACTTCATAAAATTATGTGTTACCCTAAATCTACATCTGAAAATTTGCTACCTGCTATTCTCTGTCCAAGTTTCTTTTATTATTCAAGACAATACATAAAATTATTGACAAGTCTAGACAACATAGCAAGACCCTATCTCTACAATAATAAAAATAAAAAATTAGCCAGGTATGGTGTCGTGCACCTGTAGTCCTAGCTATTCAGGAGGCTGAGGCAGCAGGGATGGCTTGAGCCCAGGAGTTCAAGGCTATAGTGAGCTAGGATCATGCCACTGCACTACAGGCTGGGCAGCAGAGTGAGACCTGGTCTCTACCAAAAAACAAAAAAATGCTTGAGAATGTTTACGTTTTCACATTGAGTAAATTATTGACATGAATATTAAAAATGAACAAAACTTGTATGTCTCTACAAGAAGGCTTTAAATATGTTGTATTGACCTTGGAGGGCCAAAGAGCTGGTCAGTCCTCCATTTTCATTTGTATTGTTCAGACAGTCAGCCCCATGTTGTCAGCTTGAAGTGTTTACTACAGCTAGCCAGCGCACACATCCATTAACCCAGCAGCTCCTTATTGAGCATTGTGTCCGTCATTGAGCTAATTATTGAGCCCATGTCAGTCGGCTTCTCTGAGCCTCCTTTGCAAGGCTCAGTCTGGCTCCTAGCTCCTGATGCCTGTCAGCACCAGCAAGGTGCCAGGCTCAAAGTCAGAAAAGGATCAGGCTCAAGGGCAGGAGAAGATGGTGAGGGGTCAGATCTGTGATGAGAAAGCAAACAATAGAACTGTGCATTCTGTGACTGTGCATTGGTGACACCGAATTTACAACTTACGGAAGAGCAAAATGTCTTCCAGTATGCATTTAATTGTTTCTTCTCAGAATAACGTCAGAGAATGCATCGAACCATACTGGTCTCTCTGAAATTACAAGAAGCAGGAATAACAACTTAGTTGAAAAGTTTAGACAGATGTTTTGGGAAACGTTTGGCTAAAATCAAGTTATAAAGGGACACTTGTAGCAATTATGAAAACAGACAGCTTTCTAAAGTATCTTTATTCAATGATATATCATTTAACTTCCCCACATTCCTTTGTCCTCTGTTTTTGAAATCAAGATGAATCATTTTTCCCAATAGATTTTAATAACATCATTTGTAAGTACTGCTGAATTCATCTAAATTATGGTATAAAGGCACCTTTTGTTTCCCTATAGAAAAGTGGTGTGAAGGAAGGGTAGACCACTGAGGCATAGCCATACAATAACACAAACTCATATAATTGTACTGAAAAGAGAAAAAAATTAAAATGTAATTGACTTAACAGTCAGGAGAAGTATCCTTAGGGGTGGTAAGGGGCTGTAAGGATGGCAGAAATCTCTAAAACACGTATTTTATCATCCTTAATTGGGCTCATAAAATCAAGATAATCAGACAAGGGTTACGACACTGTCAACCTCCAGTGAGCACTGTGCGTCATCTAGAGCATCCGATGGAAACAGAACAAAACACCCTCAAAGTGGAACAGAAAATAAAACTCGAAAAGGCAAGAAAAGAAAAGAAAAGAAAAGAAAAAACCTCCAATAAATCTCAAACCAGCTTTGCTTGCAGTGACCTCAGGATGCATAGCAGCTTAAGTCAGAAACCTGGGTGTCACCTTAGACTCCACCCTCTACTCACTCCTGTGCCTTTATTTCCTCTTCTCACTTTTAAAAGTCATCGTTCTCAATCTGTGGCCAATAAGCAATGTCTGAATGAGTATGTCTCTTAACATACAGCTCTTCTTATAATCCATTCTCAATAAATGCCTATTCAATGAGTTAATATTAATGATATAATAATATAAAGGCATATTTGTGATTTAAGTTAGACTACAGCACAATGGGAGTCTTCTGTATGCATCTTACTGTAATCTCCATTATAACAATTTTTTTTCTGAAAAAAATGATTTCCCATTTAATGATGGGTCCTGTATATTTTTTCCTAAAAATTTGTCATTGTCACTTATTCTCACATAGGGCTACTACATGTTTAAAGAGAAGAACAAGAAAGAATTATTAGAGTTGTCCTTTGTTTCATCCATAATTCACAAAGCAAAGGAGAACTGATGCAACTATTGAGATACTTTTGCCATATCACCCCTCTTGTTCTTTTTCTGTATTTATCTACTTTAGGGGCAGAAGAGTGTAGGGCTACACCGGTGGGCCAGTGGAGTAGGAAAGAGCATAAGCTCCTGAACATGAAGTCTTGGGTTCAAATCCTGTGTCTGCTAAATCGCTGAGAACACATGGGCAAGTGCCTATGTATCTATAGGTGGTAATGAGTTCCCCCCGGACAATACAAATTCCAATACAAAGCAATGTAAAGCAACCCCCTGCCATCGCACCCAGCCCTGTTCTCGAGCTAGAGAAAACTTGAGTTCATATATTCTGGGGAAAAGCAGGAAGAGGGTCGATTATTTAAAAGAAACATACATACACACACACAACTTCTTTTGTCTCTGTATGGTGTGTTTTTTGTACTAATAGATACCTCATATTTGTTTTGCTGAAAGTTACATGACAGGAGTCATGAAAAGTGTTTCATGCACATAATAGGCAGTGAATAAATGTTGGCTATCATTATCATTAGGCTGTTACCCATGCACTCAGCATAATATTGAGTCTGTAATAGGGTCTTTAAAAACTATTTGTTTAATGATTGAATATATTCAAATGAATAGAGTAGGAGGATGTGATTTGATTTATCCAAGTAATTGTCTCAATTTCTTCTGCCAGGTAGATCATAGCTGAGCAGACTCCCAGCTGAACTGAAAGTGTTTTCTTACTTCTTTTTCTTTTTTTTTCTTTTCTTTTTTTTTTTTGAGATAGAGTCTTGCTCTGTCGCCAGGCTGGAGTATAGTGGCACTATCTTGGCTCACTGCAACCTCTGCCTCCCAGGTTCAAGTGATTCTCCTGCCTCAGCCTCCCAAGTAACTGGGACTATAGGCACACACCACCACTCCCAGCTAATGTTTGTATTTTTAGTAGAGATGGAGTTTCACCATGTTGGCCAGGATGATCTCGATCTCTTGACGTCATGATCCACCCATCTCAGCCTCCCAAAATGCTAGGATTACACGCATGAGCCAGTGCACCCAGCCTGAAAGTGTTTTCTTAAACATACAGCCTTGCCCGAAGAGTAGATCTTACAGATTACAGCAGTTAAAGAGGGCTGTGAGGGAGAGAAGAATCTGGAGCATTTGGAGACAGGACAGAGTTGTTCCTGAGGCATTGTGTACCTGCCTTCAAATATTTAGCAGACGATACTGGAAGAAAAAATAAATATCATCAGAAAGCAGTTGCTGAAATCTTTGTATTATAATTTGAAATGTGAATAACTCTAATAAAAGTTTTGAGAGGTAGTTTGGAGATCAGTAATAAAATTCCTGCTCTAAGGAATAGTCCAGATGAGAAAAGAACAGCCTGAAAATCCTGCGGAAAGAGTGTCAATAACCTGGACAACGATGGAAGAGATTTGCAGAATAGATCAAACCAGAAGAAAATTTTCAGCCGTACCTTGTCTCCTGACATTTCTCCATTTCCTTAAAGGAGGGCAGTAGAAATGATTATCAGTATCCACATTGCATGTTTGTAATAATTAAATATTGCATATAACTATCTTAGGCTACCTGTTGGTAAACTATATACCATTTTCTTTCCCCCACGCCTTTTTTTTTTTTTGAGATGAAGTCTCGCTCTGTTGCCCAGGCTGGAGTACAGTGGCGCCATCTTGGCTCACTGCAAACTCTGCCTCCTAGGTTCAAGCGATTCTCTTGCCTCAGCCTCTCAAGTAGCTAGGATTACAAGTATGCACCACCACACCCAGCTAATTTTGTATTTTTAGTAGAGACAGGGTTTCACCATGTTGGCCAGGCTGGTCTCGAACTCCTGACCTTAAGTGATCCACCCGCCTCGGCCTCCCAAAGTGCTGGGATTACAAGCATGAGCCACTGCACCCAGCCAACTATATACCATTTTATTTCCTTGTCAGTTCACAGTCATTTGAAGCAGATCCTTTTGAGCTGTGCCACATTACGGAACTATTTAATGTATTGTGGCCAATTTTTTTGTGGACAAGATCGATTATATGAGACTGTTGCAATCTGCTCTGGAAGGGGGAAGGAAATTTTCAAAAAATTGGAAAAGAAAGCGTGTATGTGGCCTCATTTATGCTCTTAGTTTAAATGATATGTTTGTGAAGATTCAGAGGAAACATGGAATTCTCATGTAGAGC
>NW_012105364.1:8560969-8563514 GCF_000951045.1 Mandrillus leucophaeus
GAAAAAATATTTAACCAAATATTAATATATATTCTGGGCTATCTAAAATAAATTTGAAACAGATTTATTTGAATAATTAAAAGAAATATGTAAAAAGAAATTTAATCTGATTTCTGGTTCAAGATAATGGCTGGCACAAAGATACTTGTATGTCCTCCATCTAAGGTAACAAATGACAAAAATAATGAGATTTAAAAAAAGAAAGAAGACTAAGAGGAAGGGAGAAAGAGAAGGAGAGAGAATGAGAGGAAGCCATTATATTGTTAGAACCAACATTTGGTAAAACTGAGAAAGTCTTGAAAAATAAAAGCCAGTTGGGTCTGATTTATGAAGAAATTCAAAGAAGGGAAGCACAACCCAAGATGCATAAGTGGTTCTTACTATAAAAGTCCCAAATAATTTCCAAACCTAAAGTCAACATAAAGGCCTGCACCAGACATCAGAGTGACCATCAGGGAAATATTTAAAGAACCGCATTTCAGGAGATCTGGACCAGTTGGGCTCCTCCTTACTTCCCCTTTCTGTTCCAACCTTAATGTAGAAAGAGTGCAAGTTAAAGAACTCTAAAGAATGGGAATTATGTGAGGACAGAGGACTTCTGTACATAGAAGGCGCTGAAAGAGAAAGGGCAGAATTGGAAGTGATTTTGTTTCAGATATGACCAGGGGGAACAGGAAATACAGTCCTACCTAGGATAAAAATATAAGTTTCTCAATTCTTAGAACAGGTTTCGCCTGCAGTAAGTTCCAGGCTGCTCGTTTGCCAATATCCATGCATCTTTAAGAGGAGTGAGCCAGGTAAAACAATCACTAAACTCACAAGTTCATAGTCAGCCCTCTCAAACAAAGAAAACAGGCCCCACCAGTAATCTTTGTCATGCAGCCTGGTCCTCCTATTATAATTCTACATCAACAGCTAAGGATGGCAGGATAACTGCAGAAAACCCAGAGCAGAATTTTAAAAGACTAAAAAAGAAACAAATAAAACAACATTAACTGACTGAAAAAAAAAAAAATTCCCACAGGTAATTCAGGAAATATAAGAAAATGTTTTTTAAAAAACACAGTTTTAACTAGCATTTTAAGAGTGAATCAAGAAAATATGGAACACATACCCATACACACACATGCAAGTGGCTATGGAAAGTATCAGTCAGGGAATAAGAATATTATCCTGGAAATTAAAATTATGAACGTGAAAATAAAGAGCTGAACAGATGTGCTGAAACATAGAACCAGAGCAGAGATCTAGAGGGCAAAACAAAAGTCAGAACCAGAAAGAAAAGTGAAAAAAAAGGAAAATATGAGGAAAAGTGAAGACATGTTGAGCATAAATGCAAGATCCCAATATATATCTAATAAAAATCCTAGAAGAGGAAGCAGAGACAAAGAATGGATGTAATCTAAATACAAAAACAAGACAGAAGGAAGGTTTCACAACCGAAGAAAGAAAATTCTTAAAATTGAAAAAATGGAAAGGGTCAAGCATCTTAGTAAATTTTCACTAATTGACAGAAAATTCCAGGAACTTTTAGAAGGGAAGTAAAGAGACCTACAAAGAATGAACATCATATCTCATGTGCCTCCTTGAAGTCTAAACAGAATTGAGCAAAGTCTTTCTTGAGGGAACAGTGTTTTAAGCTTAAAATTGTATAGCCAACCAAACTATCAATCAGTGTTAGGCTAAAAATGTAAATGGCCCAGAAAATCTGGTGCCTACATATCTACCTATGAATTATCCTAGGTTTAACACAACAAAACAAAAAAGGGCATGTCAGATATGAGACGGTAAGGCAGTGGCAATCACATATGATTTAGAAGGATTTTTTTTTTTAACTTGAGAAAGGATAAGACCCTGGTGGTGAATATATCCTCTATATATTCATATATATCCATAATCCTTTAAAAGCCAGGATTTTAAAAATTATGCTTACTCCTTTTCTGAAAGTCCAGTTATGCTACTTAAATGAATCTGAACAGAATAATATTTAGTAGCCATAATATAGTAATTGCTTTTTGAATTGGTATTGTATTGTTAGAAGGAATCTAGAAACAAAATAAAGAAGTATTAATTTATCTACTAATGTGAGTAATGTAAATATTATACAAATATTATACAAAGTAATGTAAATATACAAACAAATATACAAACAAATATTATCTAATGTGAGTATTGTAAATATTATACAAACTCTGTAAATTAAAAATAGTAATATAACTTTAAAAAATTGAGGGGTCTGGCCAGGCATGGTGGCTCATACCTGTAATCCTAGCACTTTGGGAGGCTGAGGCAGGCAGATTGCTGAGGCCAGGAGTTCTAGACCAGCCTGGCCAACCTGGCGATACCCTATCTCTACTAAAAATACAAAAATTAGCCAGGTATAAAAATACAAAAATTAGCCAGGTATGGTGGCAGGTGCCTGTAATCACACCTACTCTGAAGCCTGAGGCAGGAGAATCACTTGAACCCGGGAGACGGAGGCTGCAGTGAACTGAGATTGTGCCCACTGCACTCCAGCCTGGGTGATAGAGTGAGACTCTGTTTA
>NW_012105364.1:8563564-8565425 GCF_000951045.1 Mandrillus leucophaeus
TTGCCCGAAGAGTAGATCTTACAGATTACAGCAGTTAAAGAGGGCTGTGAGGGAGAGAAGAATCTGGAGCATTTGGAGACAGGACAGAGTTGTTCCTGAGGCATTGTGTACCTGCCTTCAAATATTTAGCAGACGATACTGGAAGAAAAAATAAATATCATCAGAAAGCAGTTGCTGAAATCTTTGTATTATAATTTGAAATGTGAATAACTCTAATAAAAGTTTTGAGAGGTAGTTTGGAGATCAGTAATAAAATTCCTGCTCTAAGGAATAGTCCAGATGAGAAAAGAACAGCCTGAAAATCCTGCGGAAAGAGTGTCAATAACCTGGACAACGATGGAAGAGATTTGCAGAATAGATCAAACCAGAAGAAAATTTTCAGCCGTACCTTGTCTCCTGACATTTCTCCATTTCCTTAAAGGAGGGCAGTAGAAATGATTATCAGTATCCACATTGCATGTTTGTAATAATTAAATATTGCATATAACTATCTTAGGCTACCTGTTGGTAAACTATATACCATTTTCTTTCCCCCACGCCTTTTTTTTTTTTTGAGATGAAGTCTCGCTCTGTTGCCCAGGCTGGAGTACAGTGGCGCCATCTTGGCTCACTGCAAACTCTGCCTCCTAGGTTCAAGCGATTCTCTTGCCTCAGCCTCTCAAGTAGCTAGGATTACAAGTATGCACCACCACACCCAGCTAATTTTGTATTTTTAGTAGAGACAGGGTTTCACCATGTTGGCCAGGCTGGTCTCGAACTCCTGACCTTAAGTGATCCACCCGCCTCGGCCTCCCAAAGTGCTGGGATTACAAGCATGAGCCACTGCACCCAGCCAACTATATACCATTTTATTTCCTTGTCAGTTCACAGTCATTTGAAGCAGATCCTTTTGAGCTGTGCCACATTACGGAACTATTTAATGTATTGTGGCCAATTTTTTTGTGGACAAGATCGATTATATGAGACTGTTGCAATCTGCTCTGGAAGGGGGAAGGAAATTTTCAAAAAATTGGAAAAGAAAGCGTGTATGTGGCCTCATTTATGCTCTTAGTTTAAATGATATGTTTGTGAAGATTCAGAGGAAACATGGAATTCTCATGTAGAGCACATGCAGGCAGGACTGCCGAGTAGCTCTCCTAGGGAATGCTGCCTTATATAAGTTTTTGTTTTCATTTTTTTTTTGTGATTGTGCTACATATTATTCCTGCAGAAAATTACCAACTTTAACATTTAGAGGAATTATTTTGAGGGAAACCATCTTACTTCATAGCACAAAGAAATATTTGCTCAATGAATCTTTTTAGATTACACCTCCTACTTTTGGGGGTTCTGAGGAAGCTGTGGGGCCGAAGATTACTTAATTTAAGTGCTTATTATTAGTGGCATTGTGGTATTTTTACACTCAGTTTTCAATTGAAATTGAGTTCACAAAGAGTTTGAATTCTCCACCCAGTTACAACAGTTTATGCAACTAGACCATTAGATACACAGCCTGGGAACTTACAGCTAGAGCTAACACATCGAAATGGTTCAACTTTCTGAATATGATTGAAAAATCCTGAGGTACTAGATTTGATTAAGACTGAAATGTAAATATTTTCAGAGTCATAGTGACCATGACTTTATGTTAAAATGCTTTAGGAGAATATCATGTACACAAACCTGATCTTTTCTATACAGACAGAATCTTAATGACACCCAGGACTGTTGATAATGCAGAATATAGTGACTGATTTACTTATTATGATTTTGTAGGACATTTTTTATGCTTCAGTAGATGCTTGTATCTCATGGAACATACAGGGTGCCAGGAAGAACAGATTGCAAGCAAACAGTTCCTTTTGGCTGTAACCACATATAT
>NW_012105364.1:8567400-8602936 GCF_000951045.1 Mandrillus leucophaeus
TTTTTTTTTTAACTTGAGAAAGGATAAGACCCTGGTGGTGAATATATCCTCTATATATTCATATATATCCATAATCCTTTAAAAGCCAGGATTTTAAAAATTATGCTTACTCCTTTTCTGAAAGTCCAGTTATGCTACTTAAATGAATCTGAACAGAATAATATTTAGTAGCCATAATATAGTAATTGCTTTTTGAATTGGTATTGTATTGTTAGAAGGAATCTAGAAACAAAATAAAGAAGTATTAATTTATCTACTAATGTGAGTAATGTAAATATTATACAAATATTATACAAAGTAATGTAAATATACAAACAAATATACAAACAAATATTATCTAATGTGAGTATTGTAAATATTATACAAACTCTGTAAATTAAAAATAGTAATATAACTTTAAAAAATTGAGGGGTCTGGCCAGGCATGGTGGCTCATACCTGTAATCCTAGCACTTTGGGAGGCTGAGGCAGGCAGATTGCTGAGGCCAGGAGTTCTAGACCAGCCTGGCCAACCTGGCGATACCCTATCTCTACTAAAAATACAAAAATTAGCCAGGTATAAAAATACAAAAATTAGCCAGGTATGGTGGCAGGTGCCTGTAATCACACCTACTCTGAAGCCTGAGGCAGGAGAATCACTTGAACCCGGGAGACGGAGGCTGCAGTGAACTGAGATTGTGCCCACTGCACTCCAGCCTGGGTGATAGAGTGAGACTCTGTTTAAAAAAAAAAAAAAAATTGAGAGGTCTGTGAAATGCGACAATAGAGAGGGGACTTGTGCAAACACTAAATCACTTGTCTTTTTCTGTGAGTAGCCAATAGATACAATCTAAAATTGGTAACTCAAGAGATATGAGTGCATTCTTTACACAACAGGAAAAACAAAACAAAACAAAAAACATTCAAACTCATTAATTCTATAGAATGGGATCAGGAGATGGAAGATTATTCAAGTATAAATCATTGCATACAGAATAATTTAAGTGAAAGTCTCAAGAAAAACTTTTCCAAGGCAACATAAAGGTATGTTTTCATATTAGGGGCTTTTGATATATAATAAATTTTTAAAGAAAAATCTTTTAGATGCAGAAATGGATTAATGATTTTGAATTTGCAAAATGACTCAAAATCTTTGGTTGACACAAATCCTTTTTGAATGTCCTCTTCTTTAGGTTTAATATAATTGCTAAATAAATACTTTTCAATGGCCAAAATTTAAGTGTTAGCTTATAGCTGGTGATAGCATTTCATGAAAAATATTTATTAAATGTTTGCTTTATGCAAAAACCTTTGTGTGGTATTCAGAAAAATGCAAAAATGAGTAAGAAGTCATCAGATTTTTAAGGGTCAAGTCAGGGCGATAATACTAAGCGCAGAGGTGACTGGTCAAGGCAGAGTAAGATAATGGAGGTGAAGTTCACAGTATGAGGTCTTGGGACCAGGGATGGTGAACGGACGAAGACAGTCTCCATGAAGGAAGTGGGAATTTAAAAAGGCCGGAAAGAGGGAAAGAAACGGATGCAAACAGCCTTCTAGACAATAGGAACAGTGGGTTTACACTTTCAGAAAAGGGAAAGTCGGGTATTGTTTGTAAAACCTGTGACCAAAAACCTGTTTTAAATTTAGGATAGCCACAGGGAGAACTGGGAGGCCGCGTATTCGTTTTTTCCTTGTTAATAGCATACCTTTTCCACTGAAAAATTATTTTCCAGTGTGGGTGAAAAACTATGTGATTACTATAAAATAAGGATAGTCAGATAATTGGGAGTCATTTTATGAAGGGATTTAAGCCAAGTTGATACTTCATTTGCTAGGGATTTGAGTATATTTAATCTTTTTGAGCATGAATATGTTCTCGGTACCATTATATTTTGTGAAATGTCTGCCAGTGCAAAGTCTGAAGAATTGCAGGGGATATGGATAAGAAAAAATAAAACAACAAGTTTGTTGAGGAAATTCAGGCAAGAAATATTGGTGGCTTGACATGTGGCGGTGGAAGTGGAAAGAAGAGGACTCATTTCAAGTTGAATTAGGAACAGAAGACAATGGAAAATGAGATGTTTGCAGTTTATGGCATGTAATTGTGCTTGTAATGTGCAACCTCCTTTGGGACTGCTACAAAGGTTCTACCCAATTGGACTTGAAGGAAGAGCCATAGCTTTCCCTCTAGTCTGGACTAAAAGAGCAAACCATTTTTTAAGTGGCTAATGACTGCATCTAGACAAGCATGGAGAAGAATATTTGGGCTCAAAATAGTGAAAATTGGATAAAAATCAATTTGTGTGGATAAAAGCAAAAGTAAAGATACACAGCATGAATATCTGGTAGATTATGATTTTGAGTAAACAAATCTGCTAAATAATGTGGAAACAAATTTTGATAGTTGAAATAAAAGGCACACTCTTTAGAAATAAAAGCCAATTTACTTTTAAATTGATGCATCAAATTTAAATATATAATCACCAGTTTATTATATAAATTTGAAAGTTAAGTGGATTTTATATTCCAATGTGCTTGGGCAAATTTTAGAGTAATCTTTATATTTGCTACTTGTCATGGTCATGACCAAATTCACTAAATATTTTTTTCTTTACCACAACTCAGTTTTGTGTAATTTTGAGTGCCTTGCATATAAAATCAGAATTAGTATTTTCAATTATTCTGTTGTTTTTCTTTAAAATCATTTTTAAAAGTAATATATTGAGTCCATAAGGTAATCCGCAGGGTTCTGTATTTTGGCAGTGTTTTGAATCCTGTTAACAGGGACTAGTTTTAAACCAATCAAATAGCATCCACACTAATTGTAGGTTTTTGTGGAATTTTAAAAAAGGAATTAAGGTTACCATTTTGAAAATAAAATTAGTTCAAAAATTACAATCAGTTGAATGTTTTCACCTTGGAATTTTAGACTCTCTATGTTATTTGTTAAGTCAAGTGTATCTTGGGAAAAATACCAAGAAATATATTTTCCTTTGTCTGTTGGCTTAAATCCTATAGAATACAGCTTCCTCTATAACCATTTTGAATATATACTAAGACTCAAATTGCACACGCATATGTACTTATAGCTTCTGTAGAAGATTTCATGTTCTCAGATAAGATTAAATGTCATATGTTTCTCCTGGCAACTGTTTTCTCCAAAATCCTCATCTACTCAAATTGAATTGAATTGAAAATAGTATTGGTAGATTGTGAGCCTGTCATAAACCCTTAAAGTGTTTACATCAGCAGGCAGCTTATCACTGCAGTGCTGTCCTTTCTTCAACAAAACATTTTCCCCATGCTAAAATGTCCAATCAAATAGCAATTTATCAAACACTTGGTTACACTGCCTATTTATTGTTAAAAACCAACAATAACAAGCACAAAATAATTACATTCGAAATGCAAAAGAAGAATATGTGTAGAAGATGGCAAGAAGACTGACAATGAGTAGAGGCAGTCCCTACCATAGGATTATAATGTACATGTCTCCAAAGAAGGCCCTCAAATTACTTATTTCCACCTCTCTTATTATTTTATATAGTTTGTATGTATAGCGCAGGCATAGATTGGTGATTGCTAATGATATGTCCTCATTTTGTATCTTCCCCTCCCCTGCACTCTGGGAAACCACATTGCTTTGAATCTTTTTGTTTCTTTGTCTTCTTTATCTCATCTTCCTTCTGTTCAAGTTGCCCCTGATTTTGGCCTTTCTCCCAGACACTATTCCCTTGACGTTCTCATCATTCACATATCTCCTGCTAGAAAAGCTGCATTCATGCTTTCCTCACTGCTTTCGTAATCTCTGCCCTTTTACATGTTCAAAAATGTGAACTAAAACAATCCAAAACTGGGATCGGAAAGCAATCCAATACCCAAGTTGTGAAATTAAACTATGTAAAACCCCAAATGTATCATATTTTAAATGGTCACTATTCATTGAATGTCTCCCATCGTGCCAAAAACCAGGTAATATTATTTATATTTAAACCATTTTCTTTTCTTAAACTTCTTTTTAGAATAATAAAAACTTCTTTTTAGAAGTTTAGAGAAAAGAAGTTAAACTTCTTTTTAGACTTCTCTTCTTTTTTCCCGTTTAGACTCTGTCAACAAATTACAGTGTTTGTTTGAAATTTCTCCTAGATCTATGTTTTTCTTTCTCATTTCCAAGGTCAAATCTCCCTTTGTCCATAGGCCTCAGGCTTAAAACCTATTGTATGTTTTTCTGTTATGCTCAGTGTCTATTTTATTGCCTTCTTTCCATATCAACATTATCTCTGTCTTTCAGAGATCCAGACTTGGAAGTTGACACCGACTTCTCTTCTTTTTACCCTGTTTAGACTCTGTCAACAAATTATAGTGTTTGTTTGAAATTTCTCCTAGATCTATTTTTTTCCTTCTCACTTCCAAGGTCAAGTCTCTAGTTCACAGGGTGAACCCTGTTGAATTGTAAGATGATCTTATTTCAGAAAAAAATTTGCCAGCTACATAAACACTGATCACTGTACTCAAAAGTGACTTCCAGATTTTTGCCATAAAGTTACTGCACAATACTTCTTGTTTGCCACTTCTTTTAGATGAGATCAGGCACGTTCAGGGTGATATGGCCATATACTGCCACTTCTTTTGTAGTTACTCGATCAGTCCATTATTGTTTTAACACCATCACTCTGCTGAATACTAACAGCACTGTTTGAGGCAGAAGTGGCCTGCCATCATGGAGCTTGAATTCTGTAGAAAAGACTTTTTTAAAGGGATAATTGTAAAATTAGTTACTCAGTAAAAATTGCTATGTGTGCTCTCAATGGTGCTATTAATGGTTCTTAAAGTAAAATTAATTCCTATTGATCATTAGCTCAAATATAAATTTTCCAAACTTTGTCTTTGTTAATACCACTTTCATTTTGTTATACCACTCTTCATTTCAGTGAAACCAATTTTCTTATGAAATCAACTAATCCATGAAATCTTCCCTAACTATTAATACAAGTTCTGAACACATATGTGCTCTATCTGGATGTCCATTGTTTTACATTTCCAGATTTTTGTTCTGTGTTATTCTTCAGTTATTTATGCAACTATGGTTGTATTTCCATTCAGTGATTCCTCAGGAACAGATCATTATAATTCTTGTGCATTCTTCCCAGCTCTCACTTCTTGCCAGCCCTGCAATCAAAGTGCCTTGCAACTAGTTTTCAAGTACAAGGTTTTTGTTGAAATTGATAAAAAGCAAAGAAAAAAGGACAAACATTTTAAGCCAATTCTGAGTTAATGTGTTCCAAAAAGTGAGTTAAAGTTAAAAGTAAAGGAAATGATTGGCCTGACAGACAAGAAATTGAGATTCTTGTCTCATTAACATCTCTGTGGCCCTGATTAAGGAAGTTATCTTCTCTGAATCTTTGTCCTCTTACCTCAAGTAAGATGAGAACTTGACTAGGTAGTCTCTAAGGGTCTGTTTAATTCTAAGATGCTCTTATTTTAGAAAAAAAAAAATACCAGCTACATAAGAAATGGTCAACTACTCAGAGGCATGACCTAATTTTTAAGCAAATGCACATGAAGATTATTATGCATATTCAGTGAGGGATGCAAATGAATGCAGGAAGCATTTTAGAAGATAAATGTACTCAAGGTGGATTATTGGTCTCATAAACCTTAATCAAGTACATTCACATCAACATCGCATGATTCAAATGTATGATCCAGAATCTGAATTACTTTTCCAAAGAGCCCTATGGGATATCTATTGATACCATATGTTTAAGTTTTATGAGCTATCTTAGGCAGAAAGGGGAAAAAGACACTCAGTACTTAGTACTTTACATTAATTTATAAATTTCTTGCTCTCTGTTTGCAAAAATAAAAGTATAGCTCACAGTACACACCTCTCAGTATATCAGATTTTGCTAGTTGAACATTACCTAACTTTTCTGTAGCACATTCTACTCATCATTACTTCTTGTTTGTCATTCAAAATGTTTTCCCTCTTATGGAAATACATAAGCCACAAGCTGGAAGACTGATGTGACCCCAGAAAAGTTAGTGTGTAAAGTCATCTCTTATTAGAAACTGATTTTTTATTTCGCTTCACATTAGTGAGTTCCTTATCCTCTTCTACCACATTTTCCTTATACTGCCAGTTAATATTGTATCATAAATTGCTCTGCCTCAATGGCTAAAAAAGAGGGAAGGACATTGTGTCTACTAAGCGGTGCTGTCATGACAAGTTGTAAAGTGATGGTGACAAGAGCCAGTTAAGTTCGCTTGTATGTCTTTTTCTCTTGACTCTTCCTATGGAACCTAAGAAAAAAACCAATGCTTTAAAATACTTTTGTAATGGGGGGGGGGGAACCCTGTAATTTTCTTAAAAGTAAATTCATGATAGTTTAAGACTTAATTCAAATATGGAAACCATATAGGTGACGAGGTCTCTTCCTTTCGTTTAAAATCCTATAGGGCAATCTATCTAAAATAATTATTTGCCTTAGACTTGAAACCTTCAAAACCAGTTGCTTTTCTCCAGAATCTTAATTCCCCAAAAACTTATGGCATTATCCAGGGGCTCTGAAGATATTTGTGCAAGTTGAAATAAGTTTTCATTGTTTTGAAAAATAAAGGCCATATTCACAACACACATAATATTTTATATGATCAATTCTAACTGATCACAATGTGTGATAGTTATAAACTTTACACTGTTTAACATAACAACTTGAGCAATTAAATCACATTCAGTTTAATTGCATGGGGGCAGCATGGTATAGTATTTACAAGCATGCATATAGAGACTGGATGCTTAACACAAATTGTGGTTTGGGCATGTATTAAGTGATGTGCCATATATTCCCACTCTAAGCCTCAGCTTGTATCTGTGAAATGGGGATAAAAATAATGTTTAATACACAGAATTGGTTTGAGTGTTGAATAAGACTCCTGCTTCTTTTTATTCGTCTGTTGGTAATGGTGATGAACGTGAGATGGCCGTTCTTCATTTGCCATGCTGACCAACCTAAATCCCTTTGGCATTCTCTAAACTCTGCTTTTCCCACTTTTGTGCTGATGCATTTGGTCACTTGGGAAATGTTAAGTTTATATTCTTGTTATGTAAACCTGCACTAACTATAGTACCTATAGCACTGTATTCTTTTGGTGTAAAACTGGCTCTAAACAGACACAAAATGGTTCATATTTTCATGTGATTTAATAGAATTGAGCCCAATTATTTAATATCAATTACCAAATTGTTTTGTATTTAAAGTAAAATTATTTTTATGACTGTAATATGACTTTAAGTAGAAAGAGACATGTTATAGCATGATTTGTTTATAAGACTTTTTTTTCTATTCTCCACACTCAAATAACATAGTCTGTCAAGAAATCTTTAAATGTGTGTGTTTTTTAAAAGAATTCATGTATTTGCAATATTTGATTAAAAAGCGTAAACAATTTATTTTCTGGAGGAAAATAACCATAGTTGTTTGATGTCAGTCAATCAAAAATATGTTTTTGCATTGTGAAATTCACTTTGAGATAATTTTGGAACATATCTTAGATAAAGTAAGATATATACAAGTCACAGTATTTTTCAATTTGATCCACTCATACTATGAATTCCTAAATCATGGCTTATTTCTCAAATTGCCTACCATGCTCTCTTTCTTAGAATATTACACTAATTTAAACCTGTGCCATGTAATCAGGTATTACACCAAAGGGATCTCTTTCTTGCTGCTATTCTACCGGAAGCATACTTTCTGTCAGGAAAACATAGATGCTTGCTTGGCTTAATTTCATGCAATAGCAGCATGCTTCTTTCTGATTTCTGTTAGCCAAATATTTATTTTGAGTCATTTAAAATTCTGAAAGAAAACCCTTCTGCTTCTATTTGAAATCCTTCCAACCAAATCAACCACATTTGTATTTGGGTCTCAGTTCTCCATAGGAG
Organism: Mandrillus leucophaeus; assembly: GCF_000951045.1. Taxonomy (NCBI): domain Eukaryota; kingdom Metazoa; phylum Chordata; class Mammalia; order Primates; family Cercopithecidae; genus Mandrillus; species Mandrillus leucophaeus. The sequence goes on from NW_012105364.1 coordinate 8,575,327, forward strand.
GTCTTACCAGATGATCCCACAAATTCTTTTTCAGTTCTCCAGAAGAACAATGTTCAGAGTTTCCTAGGTTAGGGTTGCTAGACTTATTAAATAGAAATGCAGATGTTACGTTAAATTTTAATTTCAGATAAACAATGGATCATTATTTTGTGTAAATATGTCCTACACAATATTTGTGACATCCTAAAATATAATTATCTGAAATTAAAATGTAACTGGATGTCCTGTATTTTATCCAGCAACTCTATTCTAGGTTGATGAGAGTAGATTGATAAGATGAATCAAAAACAACAAATAAAAAGTGGGAATACTGAAATCCTTGCTATAAGAATTTAACAAAATTCTACAAATATATTTAAGGCACAAAAACATTAATTAATTATGCGAATATTTTTTAAATTACAATAAAAATATATAAAGTAGACTAGTTTTCCTTGAATAGATGGCATAAAATTCAACAGTTAGTAGTTGTGGTAAGCAGAATAAGGGCTTCCCAAAGATGTGAACGTTCTAATCACAGAGCCTGTGAATATAATATATTAAATGTCAAAAAGGAATTAAGATAATAGATGGAATCAAGGCTGCTAATCAACTGACCTTAAAGTAAGGAGGCTATCCTAGATTATCTGGTTGTGTCTCAAATATGGAAGAGGGAGGCAGAAGAGTCAGTAGTGCGACCTGAGAAAGACTCAACTTGCTATTGCTGGCTTTGAAGATGGAAGGGGCCATGAGCCAAGGAATGCAGAAAGCAGCCTCTGAAAGTTGAAAAAGGTAAGAACAGAGATTTCCCCCTAAGGCCTCCAAAAGCAATGCAATCTTGCTGCTAATTTGATTTTAGCCAAGTGAGACCCATTTCCAGCTTTTGACTCCAAAACTGCAGGGCAATAACTTTGTGTTGTTTTAGGCTGCTGAGTCTCTGGTAATTTTGTTACAATAGCAATAGGAAACTTATACAGTAAGTAAGTACTGCGTACGTTATTGCTGTAGATGACTTTCTGTATAATTTTCTACTGTTTTTAGACATGACATATAATTCCTTAAGATTATCTTATAATAATAATGATGATGATTTTAAAAATGTGTTTAATCTTAAACATTTTTCAAAGGATATGAATGTACAATTTGAAACATGGTGTATGAAACTGATATACTATACATTAAGCATCCTAATTCACATTTGATCACATGCAAAGTAAACGAAGATATATAACTTTGAAGAAAATTTTCAAGCCAATTTCAATTATGATATATGGTGAGATTAAGATAGTCATTGCAAAAACAAAAGAACAAAATCCAAAATATAAGTCAAATAAAAGTTGTATATTTTACATACCCCCCAACACACACATTTATATCAGACACTCATATGATACATATGGGAGACTTTCATATCATAATTTTAAAGAAACAAATAGATTATAAGGATTGTAATATGTAATTATAATAATTTAATAAGTGTACTATTGCTAGTACAATACAAATTGAGTTTGCTAGCTCATTTTTAAACTCTAGAAGGAAATTCATATCAAACATTCAATGTAATACTAAAAAAATTTAGAATCTGGTTGATACAGAAATATTAACCCTTCCAAATAATATTTAGAATTTTAATTAATACAATGAGAATGGCAATGAACAATGCCTAGAGATATACATTTTTCTCTAAAATGTATTATCTAAATATATAGTCTTATTCATCTCTATATACACTTTTTATTTAATTTTATAAGAATTGATCTTTTCTTGGGTATAAAATATTTTAAAGTGATATTCAAAGTTCCTCTTGCCATGTGTTACCTTCCTGTATTCCTGGTCTTAGATAATTTTGCATTCTCTGTCCTCAAGGTGTTGCTTAAAAGCTCAGAGAAGGAGAAGAATACACATACTAATACATACTTTGACACAGTTATACAAAAATCATTTCATAAATATTAACCCATTTTTCTGATAGGAAAACTTAGTTTCATGGAATTTGTGAGTTGTAAAACTGGGATTAAAACTCAAGTTTGGTTTTGAAGCCTAATGTCTCCAAAGTCCAAATTGTTTAAGCCATACACACTGCTTCATTTTAAGCATTCACTACAGCTTTATTGAACTAGGCTCCTATAAAACCATACAGAAATTGGATGCATCCTCCTTCATATGGAGTAATATCAGATTTCTTGTTGGTATCCCAATTGCAAGTCAATGGGAGAAACAAAAACAGATGGACCACAACTCTAGCATCTGCTGACTTGCTGGGGCTATTTAAGTCACTACATGCTCATCTCCACAGGCAGTGGGGTACTTATTTTCCTCATCTCTGTGTTTCCTGTACCCAGCACTGTGCTTGACAATATAATAGGTAAGCAGGACATTTTATTGGAAGAAATGAACAAATGCATGATTGCACAAATGAGACTGTTCTTTCTACTTTGTTTCTTTTTAGAATCTGATGATTAAAATTTTGTTCTTGAAACACCTAGAAAGAATTCTGATAAAAAGCTACATGTAGGCAGTTTTTATTGATGAAGAGAGAGTAATTCAGCATTTGGTAGTACACACCTCTGATTATAATCAATTTGGAACAGTATGTAATCTACTTAGACTGATGGAGAATTAATATAGACAAACAGGTCTCTAAGTCCTCCTTCTCTCACTACCCACGTTCTCAGTATTTCTACTCTTTCTTTATTTCATAACCTAAAAAACAGGTTTCACCTGAGTTCAGTCCTACTTACATAAGGATAAAAGTAAGGAGAAAGGAGAGAGGTGATAATGAAGGGAAATGTACACTGTGTCAACATGATGATAACAGACAGTAGAGTAACCGGAAGTGGGGAATAAGCTGACATTCTGCTGATAGTGTTAGCAAAGACTGGAAAGTGGCTATGTGGACAAGTTTCTTCCAGCTGCATGGTGCAGATTTGCTAGTGCTCCACTGAACTTCCTAAGAAGTGCTGATTTAAGAAATACTAACATTAAGTAGAGCCAGTGTTGGAAATGAAAGCTATCCAGTGATGGAAATGAAAGTTTAACTATCCTGAGTTTCACCAACCTTTGGTGAAATATCCATGTAGTGTTTGCTGTTTTTATCACTACACATGCTTGTCCTGGGATTCTTAAAATTTAAAAAAAATACCCAAAGGGTCAGGTAAGAGGACCACACACATTCATTCTAAACAATATGATCTTATGGCAGGTTTTAAAGCATATGGATTCTAGAAATTGTTTCCATGACTCTTTTTTGTTTTTAAAACAAGAGGTTATTTCTTAATTGACAGACTTTGGTACAAAATATTAGACCAATTTTTAAAGACTTATTTTTTAAAGCCTACAAAGAAAATAATTCCATTGTGTGAAACATACAAGAATCCAGAAAATTGGTAATGATAGGAAAACTCTAGGCTTTTTATAATTGACATTTTGAAACAAAAGGATATACTGGCTCTGCCATTTGTAGCTTTTGGTGTTATGGTCTATGAAAATAATGGTCTGTCTTCAATTTATCAAGTCACAGAAAATGAGCTATAATCTGACTTTTATTGGTGTCTAATTTTTTTCCTGCCTAAGAGATGGCCCCAGCAATAGCACCTATTTCCAGGGCAGTTCCCTTCCTGATGGAATAAAGATATTTTGGAGTGGAATAAACTCCAGCAGGTGTGGCAATTCCAAGTCATTCATCTCAGTGCTATTCCCAAATCTTTCCAGTCAACCTCGTAGGCACGGTTTGGATGGTCAGGATAAACATTTTCTTATTTGATTTTGCTTTTGAAGGAGTGCTGAGGCAGTCTGGAAATGTCGAAAGCCTCTTATACCTGTGTTTTAGCTGTAGATTATGATGTCTGTGGAGTTTGTGTCATAAGCCGTGGGTATCAGGCAGAGCCACAGCCTAGGAGCTGGAGCAGATACTGGATGGTTCAGTTTTATGCCATAGAAGGATTGATGGTATGAGCAATAACGAGGAGGCCACAAGAGGCTGCAGCACCATTTGTTGAGAGGCCAGGTGTTGAGAGTGTGGCTCAGATTGGCATCCGGCACCTTGTTAACCACGTTTTCCTACCAGGAAATATGGATCTCATTTGAATCAACCTGTCAGGGAATAATATGGAGGTCTGTACTGAGCCTGTAGGGTATCTGCACAAAGTAGCCACCAGCACAGTTAATAATGGGATTGCCTGGGAACTATCTCTTTCCAGCTATAGCTGAATAGATCAGTTGATCAGGTCAATCTTATTCTCTAACTTCCTCTGGGGAGGTATACAGTGAGTTGAAGACAAAAATGGCCCATTTTCATCCTCTCTGCTGGAGGAGAAGGGAAACAGATCTGAATCGTTATATTTCTCATCCTCCAATACTGGTTATTAATCTATATGCAGAAAATGCCTTTCTTAACTTTTCATTTCTGTAGTTATCAAGATCCTTAATTTTGAGACTCAGCTTCTTATACCGGCTAATTCTCTGCCTTTTCAGGACTTAAAAGTTTGTTTTAACTCAGTCTTCTATGTGTTCAACTTTCCTTTAGATCCAACCCCACATATGATTTTGCCACTCATTTATTTTACTTTTATTTTTTCTTTGGCCTTTTTGGCACTCTTATGGACCTTATAACTCACAACCAAACCCTAGAGATTTCCTATTGGATCTCTCATCACTTTAACACTTAGAGTTTTACCAAGTTGGCTGAAGAATTATTTCCAGAAGTAATCATACATATTTTCCCAACAATTTTCTAAATTCACATTGGTGCATTCCTTGGCCTTTGTGCCACATTTAAATTCCCACTTTTCCTAGAACTTGATCTGATTAACACACTGTTAACACAGTCATTCATTGAAGCACATGCTCTTCATCTTCTTGATGGTAACTTTCCTATGGTAACTAGCCTTATGATAACTTGTCTCCAGTGAGATAAAATACATAAACCATAGAGTCACCTTCATCACAATTAACCTCGGAGGTAAGAATGATTTGAAAACCACAAGAGGTATATAAAATTGCCATGTTGTCTATAGATTTGTTGAGGATGTTTTTATTCTAAAATTCTCAAGGAGATGTATTGCTGACATGATATAATTCAAATTAACTTTCCCTCAGTCAAGTCGAAGTTCATTATATGCATCACTCACTCAGCCTCAGCAACTGTTGGAATTTGACATAGGTATAAACCAGAAGTGGTGGGTGATCATACCATAGCTGACCATAATAGACAGCACAGCCCTGAAATTTTCACTGAGCTTCCTCTTAGTGAGTCTCTCAATTACGTGAAGACCGTGGGATAGCTGCTACTAGCAGTACTGATCTCCCTACAACCCACTACCTGCTTATAGATATCTCCATAGAGAAAATAAAAAGGCAGACTTCTCAATATATAGATGAGTATGAATTGTAAGAATATCTTCAGATGGTTTCTTACCTGTCTGCTTTACCAACACACTTTGACCGTGGCTATGTAAGAGCCAGGTTTGGAGGATATGGTGCTAATGAGTCCACGGCCACTGGTTAAATCTCCATGTAGCTCTATTGCAAGCCCTCAAGCTAGTTATCTCTAAAGACTGACTTCTAATTTTGGTCAAAATATTTCACAAATGTGTGCCAATGTCACATGAAGGAATATGTGCAGAGTACAGTGTCAGCACTGAGAGAGCTCTTAAAAGACACTGCATCCAATTACTCAGTAAGAAATGATGCTAACCAATGCATCAGTTCAGATGATGCCTGAACACCCCTGGTAACTAGAAGCTCTTTATATTCCAAGCTAATGTATAACATAGTTGGCAGCAATGACTCTAAGTTGCTCCTTAAGTTAAAATATATCTCTTTTTAAATATACCAAATGGAGCCATAAAAACAATCTAACCCTCTTCCACATGGCAATCAATCAATTCTTTACATATTTGAGGGTAGCAACCATGGTTGTTTGAAATTTATTTTCACTTTAGACATGCTTATTTTCTTCAAAACTCCTTCAAATATTGTGTTTTTTTTCCATTTTAAATGTTCAATAAATCCCTCTTGAAATATTTGACAAGAGTGAAGCAGAGTGTACCAAGAGATATGGGAATAGCACAGGTCAGTTCTCTCAGGGAACTAGATTAGGTAGATCTCTTAATGAATACTACGATCACATCATCTTTTATTTGGAAGCCATATCAACTCTTAAATCGTATTAGCTTGTTTTTTTTTTTGTTTGTTTTTTGTTTTTTGCTAAAACCTATGTGTCTTTAAAGTGTACTTCTGCTGAGCCATGGATAGTGTCCAATGTCATTTGTATGCTTTTTTAAAGCTTATAAAATATTGCTGTATGTTTTAGGGAAGAACTTAGAAAAGTCTGCTTTCTGCCAAAAGAAATGTGCAGCTATACATAAAAAGCATGCTGCAACTTTGTGATCGTGTTCGGAATACCTCATTCATATCCTTCTTCCCAGAGGGGACTCAGTATTGCTACAGGTGCATGTCATCTGGACTTGCAGACAATTTTACCTTTCTTTCTAACAGACATCATGTGTGCATGTGTGTGTATGTGCTTAAAGCTTCCTCTCCTGGTATTGCCAGAGTGACAACCATGGGAATAATTGTCCTATTTTTTCAAAGTCTTATTGGCATCTATGAACTTCCACTTCTCACCTGTTATCACAATTTTATTTTATTTTTTACCTATGTCCTATGTGTAGAGGTGTCTGAGGTGATTTAGGACTTTTCCTGTCCTTTTCTCCGATGTTTTCTCCTAAATGTCTAGGTACCATGATGAACTGTGCAATTAGATGGTCCTGATTTCAAATTTTATCTCTACCATTTGCTAGCTCTGAGAATTTTAGCAAGATTTAAATCAATTAAGCCTCATTTTTAAAAATCTGTGTATTGGGGGCAATAATTACCTACCTCAAAGGGATACTGGGGCATTGAATCAGATATCCTTCAAGTGCCTGGGATATAACAAGCATTCACTGATTTGTAATAATACTTTTATTATTAGTTTGTTATAATGTGCTTTCTACACTGTATTTGTCTTCATAATGTGCTCAATTTGTAATTTATTTCACAACTTACTGTGGGCTTTTATTCTCCATGTTCAATTTAAGTTATTTATGTGCATATCAGCCATTACCTGGACAAACATATACTTTCTGAATCTCAAAAATAATGACCTTTATCGCCTCAAGTGTCTTTCTGGTGTCATAAGCCACATCCCAGAAATCAAAATTTCACTGTGTGACATTAGCTATGCAGCCAACCATTCTCCTGCAATAATAACCTATCTATTTCAGTATTTTAACCATATTGAAAATTTAACACTTTAGAAGAAACAGTTGTTAAAAATGTTTATCCTAAAATATTCACTTCTCTGCCCTTGTCTTCAGAGTTCCAATATGCTTTTCAAATTTATTCTGGGCATCATTTGTCCCTCTTGCTCCCAAGAATAATTAGGAAACAGTAGCAATTAGCAAATTTAAGTTACTGCATCCAAGTATATGTTATGGAGAGACAACCTTTATGTAAATCACCTGGGTCAGATCTATGCAGAACCACTCCTAGTGATGCCTTCCATTATAATTACGTTGGTACTTGCAAACAAAGTTGCCGTCTGATGTGGATCTACTAACAGTACCATTCTAGGATTGAAAAGTTCCTTTAAACTTTTCTTTATATATGTCATTCATTCTTCAAAACACCTGCTAAATTATTTATTTGAGAGGCAATCCAGTTTTCCTTATTTACTTTTCAGTTCTTACTTGATGGCTGTACTTTACAATTATAAGGATAAATGTTTGGAAGGATCATTTATAACACACTTATTGCTTCTACTGAAATAAGCTTTCCCCTAAATGTTACTGAAAAATACAACAAATTAATTTAATTGTGATAAAACAAATCTCATTCATTTATCGTTGTCATGGTTGGAATGTTTGTCACCTCCAAAACTCATGTTGAGATTTAATTGCCAATGTAACAGTTTTGGGATGTGGGGCCCCACGGGAGGTGTTTAGGTCATGATGCTCCATCCTCATGAAAGGAGGAATACAATTTTTAAACGGGCTTTTAGGAAAGGGATCTCTCTTTAGTCAGTCTACCTTCTACCATGTGATGACACAGCAAGAGGGCCTTTACTAGATAACAGCACCTTGATCTTGGATTTTTCAGCCCCCAGAACTGTGAGAAATAAATGTGTGTGTACATGGGTGTATGTGTCAGTGTGTGTGTGTTTTGATACATTACCCAGTCTCTGGTATTCTATTATACCAACACAAAACAAACTGAGATAACAATATACAAAGGTATGAAAATGTAATTTAGGCCAGAAGCTGAAGTTGGAGGTGTAGATTACGTCTTCAATCATAATTAATGAATACTCTATGATGAGGGTTTACTGAACATGTTCACTTGTTGACATCATATACTTGTCCTGCCAGTACACGTGCTTATTCATTACTATGAATAAAACAGTGGAAACATGGAGGGTTTTGAAATGAACAGAGGGGATGGGAAGAGAGAGAACCCAGACCCCAGAGATGATTGGACTGGTAGAAATTGAGTCATTGTTGAACAGACTGAAGTCATGGAAAACTTGGGGGAGGGTCATACAGAGAATTAGAGCTGAAGATGAGCAGGGTTAGGGGGAATTTAGGGCCAAGTTGCTTGAAAGGAATAGACAAGCTCGAAAAAGAAGGAATTGTTAATAAGAGGACATGTTCCATTCAAGCCCCGGGGTTGCAGACCTTCATCAAAGGGAAGTTGATACTTTAATGTTACCAATAGTGAAGGGCAAATACAAATTAGATTAGAGAAAGAGAAGACTTCAGGAGTTTAGACAGAAAAAAGTACCAGTAAAGAATCAATTATTAAAGCGCTACTATTTGCAATTTGGCAATGTGGATAAATTTACCCAAAGAAATTATGATTTATTATAGGTCATAGTTATACTAATAACAAACTCTAATTTATTTGAGAAGGGAAAAACGATATATTTGTAGCCAATATTTGTTGAGTAACTACTAAGTGCCAGACGCTGCTGTAACAGTGTTTTAAATGTATTGAACAAGTTCATCCTCACACTGACACCATAGATGTGCTCTTTTTATTCAATTTTATAAATGAGATAGATGAAGAAATTGACATCTACAGAAACAAGGTGATTTGCCTGAGGTCACAAAGATAGGTGAGTGACAGAGCTGGTATTTGAAGACATGCTGTCTGACTTCTGAAATCATTTCTTAATCAGAAAGCATTGCCACATTCTTGTGGCAATTTACTTGGGGAAAGTAAAAGTAGGAGGACCACTTATTCGACTGTAGGTGATTTGGAAGGCTTCATTGAGAGCCTCTTTAGATTGAATTAGCTCCCTCTCCTTGCATGTCTGTGATATATTTTGTACACTGTGCCTATGTAATTTACTGCATTTTGTTTTGCATCTGTGTCTTTACCCCTAGGTTATTTCCTTGAAGGGAAGAGTTGCCTTTCAGTTCTGTACATATCCTGTTGCCTAGCAGAGGCAGCACAGAGAGATGTTGAAGAAATGTTTCTTTTCTTTTCTTTTCTTTTTTTTTTTTTTTGAGACAGAGTCTCACTCTGTTGCCCAGGCTGGAGTGCACTGGCATGATCTCTGCTCATGGCAACCTTTGTTTCCTGGGTTCAAGTGATTCTCATGCTTCAGTCTCCCAAGTAGCTGGGGTTACAGGTGCACACCACCATGCCTGGCTAATTATTGTATTTTTAGTACAGAAGGCGTTTCACCATGTTGGCCAGGCTGGTCACAAACTCCTGACCTCAAGTGATCTGCCCACCTGGGCCTCCCAAAGTGCTGGGAAGGAAATGTTTATTAAATAAATTATTGAGGCTTAAATGATGAGTATAATTGTCAGAGGTGGGAAGGGGTTTTCTGGGAAAGAATAGTCCCTTCTGGAAGTCTGCAGTCAGAATAGGCCGTAGAGGGAGTACATTTGAAAGAAGCATCATAAAGTCATGTAGGGAAAACTTAAATGCTCACTGATGGATGAGTGGATAAACAAAATGTGATTGTGTGTGTGTGCATATATATAGACACAAAATATATATACACACACATATATATAAATATGTATGAACCTATATATATTTATACATATGCGCACACACACACACACAACCATACCTGTGTGTATACACATATATGCAGTGGAATATTATACAGCCACAGAAAAGAAGAAAAGCCTGCCATTTGCAACAACATGGATGAACCTAGAGGATACTATGCTAAGTGAAATAAGTCAGACACAGAAAGACAAATACTGTATGATCTCATTTATATGGAGAATAGATAATAGTCAAATTCAAAGAAGCAGAGAGTAGAATGGTGGTTGACAGGAGTTAGGGGGAGGAGAAGAATGGGGAGTCAGGGCAAAATGTGCAAAGTTTCAGCTATGCAAGATAAGTTCCGGAGGCCTAATACACAGCATGGTGACTATAGTTAGCAATATCTATTATATACTTGAAATTTTCCAAGAGCATAGATCTTAAGGGTTCTCACCACAGAAATAAAAAGAGAAAATATTAAATATGTTAGGTAATAGCTATGTTAATTAGCTAAATTGTGGTGATAATTTCATAACTTATATGTATGTCAAGATGTAAAGTTTTACGCCTTAAGTATTTACAGTTTTTATTTGACAATTATGCTTCGATCAGCTGTTTTGAAAAAGCAGATTGAAACTTTTAAAATTTATAAAAAGTGGCGCAGGGGACATTGAGAAAGGGCAGACTGGACCTAAGTTCGTTTACCTAAATTTGCCTTGTTAGAACTTTATTTATCTTCAACTGTGTGCAGATAAAAGTAGTTTGCAGAGCAGTTGCTCCTCTCTTGCTCCATTTAGTTTGGGGAACACCGGTTCTTGTCCTAGATTCTGAGGAGTTCTCTGGCCACCACTGGTCTAAATTGGCCTTCATTAAATAAGGACCATTTTTTAGATTGGGGGTGTGTAACTGGGGGCGGGGGGAAATACCTATCAATCTATGCATTCTGTAAGAAATCCATGGAAAGAGCTGAAGTCTGTCAATTCAAGAAGATACTTAAGGTACTTGGGGCCACTGTAGTTAGTGTTCATGTTAATTAGTGATTAAATGTATTATAAGCCTACACAATTAAGACTCTAAAGTAAATTTGGGTGTTGCAAGAAGGAACATAGAACTGTTGTGGTTTTTATATGTCTATAAATCTGCTTATACAACAAATCCATTTTAGTCCTAGTAAAGGTTTGCTTGCATCTATCAATCTGTAGCCTAATCGGTGACAAGAATTGCTTCTTCTGTTCACTATTCCACTTTGAGCATTTGAAACTGAAGAATGACTCCAACTGCACAATTGAAGCCCTCCATTTTTCCTTCTTGGAATGAAAAACCTCTGTAACCTGGCTCTGCTACCAGTTAGCCATGCTTGTTAACTTGTGATTTTGATATTTTGTATTATAGTTAGTAATAAAAATTTAGTTATTTGGAAATTAGTGGGCAAGAAGCTCTGTTCCAGAGCACTGTTGCAAAATTTTGGGCACTCAATCATTTCTCTTGTGTAAACCCTGGTAAATATGTTACTGGAAAAAATAAAATCAGGGACAATCAATTAATGTCATACGTTAGTTTTTTATTTTTATCACCAACATATGTGATGTTAGCAGAAAAATTTTAAAATAACTGGTGAATTGATTGATTAAAGATGTAATTTTTAAAAATGTTTATTTTGAGTTCAGGGCATATGTGCAGGTTTGTTACATAGGTAAATTGCATGTCATGGGGGTTTGGTAGACAGATTATGTCACCACCCAGGTAATAGGCGTAGTACCCAGTAGATAGGTTTTCAACTCTCATTTTTTATGTCTATTGATACATAAAAAATTAAAAGTCATCAGCAAAGTCATCAGTATACTGGCACCATACATGCACATTATCACCGTAAATGTAGAAAATAGGAAATAAATAAATCAGTAGAAAAAGTCCGTGTTTCCAAGGAGGGACATTTTGACGTATAATGACAAATGAAACACTGAATTAATATGAGAATAGGAAACTAATAGTGAATTTTAAAATGTTTTCTTTTACATTTAATAAGGGCTGTATCTTGTTAAAATGTAATATGCACATCTTGACTAGTCACTTATTATAAAACATTTGATAATTATAAAGATATATGATTCTGTGAAGATAGAGTGTCTGTAAATCACGTGTACATTTCCAAAATGGCTTTTGAAAGTGTCTCACCCAGATATTATCAAACTAAACTCCATGAGAAAAATGAGATGGGCAATAAAAAGGAAAGTATTAGTGAAGATAGACTGTTATGCGGTGGTGACAGAACAACCCCTAATTCTCAGTGGCTCGTAAGAACAGAAGTTATTTTTGTTTTGTTTTAATTCATGCGAAGCTTGCAGTGAATTAGAAGACCTTCCGGAGCCACATCCTTCATGTGATCATTGGGCAATGAGAAATGCTTCCATTTGGAAGATGAAAGCAGAGAGCTAGAGAATCAAACAGTGGCTCTTGAATGCCTCAGCCCAGAAGTGATAGATGCCACTTTTGCCCAGATGTCACTGATGTGTCCTAGCTACACAACTCCCCTGTCTACATGAGACTTGGGGAAGGAGGCCCTAACACACACTGCTATTTGGTGAGTGGCAACTATCTCTGTCATGGATATTAACTTTACAAGAATTTCTTAATGTACAGACTATTTTAAATTTTTACTATATAATGCATATTTCTGAAGTACATATTAAGCTAAAAGATTTTAAACCCTTTTTTGTAAATATGCCAGATTTATTAATAAAGTACCACAATATCTGCTAACAACAGATTTGCTAACAACAAATTGCTAACAACAATGAAACAATTGCTAACAGCAATGAAGAAAAGCCTTGCCAGATTTTCCTAGCTTTCTAGTCCTGTGCTCCTGTCAACATTTGATAATCCCAAACTAATCCTCATAAAATATAAGTAATTTGGATCTTCTGCTTTCAAAACTTTGGTTTATGAAAGAAATACTAGTCTAATTAGTTACGGAAACAGTCTCATGTCTGATCAGGCTTTTCCAGAGATACAACTCATATTCATCTTATATTTGTGTACTCTAACATGACCACCTTCTCCATCTTGTTCCTCTTTTTGCTGTATTTTTGTTTTTTATTTTATTTATTTATTTTTATCATATGAGCCTCATTCCCCCAGATCCAGATATGCTGCTGCTTGATGACAGGAGAAGATGAAGGCTAACAACCCCAGATCATTTCCTCCTGTTTCAGTGACTCCAGTAGGAAGATAAATACTGTCTCCATTCCTGGAAATCACTTTGATTGATCTTGTTTCAGTCTCATTCCCTAACAGTGAACCAATCCCACTTGCCATAGGAATGAGGTCCTGATGAAAGGCTTGAGACTCACAATCATTCCTGTGCTGACATCCAGGAAAAGTCTTTGCTTAACAGCACCACTGGAACCAGCAGGAATATGGAGCAAAGGACCTGTCTCTTATACACATCTAGAACAGCACCACTGGAACCAGCAGGAATATGGAGCAAAGGACTGTTCCCATAGAAACAGAAAGGTCACTTCAATCTATGTCTGTGGATCATGTTTAATAATTATGTCTACTCTTTTAACTCTGAGTCCATATTGGATACCCCAAATTATATATTATAAAGTATACATCCAGTCAGCAGCATTTTTATGCCTCTAATTTTTAAAATGCTTTAAATAACCATTAAGCTGGAATGTAAAGCATTCTCAAGTCATTTACCAAGAATAAATCATAAGGTATAAGAACCAGAAGCTCTAGTTTGGACTACATAATCATTTTAAAACACCAGATATCTGCAGAGTTTTACTGAAACAGTCTCAGTACGTAAACCAATGTTTTCCTGTTCTGCAAATATTCTAGCAAACTTTCTTTTCAAGTCAAACACAAATATTCGTATTTTTCTCTAAAATTGGTATATTTTTGTATATAGCAGACACTTTTGTGTATTGGAAGGAGAACTAAGCAATCGGATCTATCTGTAACAGTTTAAGCAGATAGATTTCGAAACTTCTTTCTCCCCCCTCCTATAAACAGATCTTAGAGGGAGGCTTCAGAACTACATTTGTTTTAATTGTGCTGCACTTGCATACCTCTCAAACATGCCACCATATATGTGGGTACTTAGCTTGTCACTGTGGAGATGCTATAGCATTAAAGGACAGGTGACTGTTGCCATTCTCTTCCATTCTCAAGTGATCACTAAATTATAAAGCTTTTTTATGTTTTGTTCTTAGAATGAACATTTCTGGCCTTTGTATCCCAAACATAGAAAGACAACCTCACTTACTCTTATAACGACAGGTTCTTCTCCATTAAGACCAAGAGTTTATATCTAATCCCAACAGGTCATATGGTAACTGTAATCAATCCAACCTTGCTGCTGCTTTTTGCTCTTAAAAAGTAAATCATACCAAGTTATCAAGCCCTACAAACATTCTACGAGCACCTGGATCTACCAGGCATTGATCATTTCTGTAATAGGCACCCTGCCACTACACCCAGGTCCTTCTGGCTGATTAAAATCTATACTGCTGACAGTTGGCCTGCCCAGACCTGCCCCAACTCTTCCTGGACCCCACCGACGCTCATTCTCCCTTCTTGTAGCAGCCTTCATTGATAGTTATACTGTCAGACACCAACTGCCAGCCTGCCTGAACCTGCTCTCTGACTTGAGATTTGGATCTCTTGAAGAGTTAGCTAAGTCTCTAGAACTTGTCCAACCTGATTCAAAGTTATCCCAAATCCCCGATGACAAGTATTTGCTCTTATTTAATGTTGTTTACTCACCGTTGTTTCTAAGAAATGTTATCTCTGCCACTGCTGCTGACCTGTCAGCCTTCTCCCTTTTCTTCTGTTTTCTTTTCCTCTTTCTTCTTCACTGACTGTCACTTTGCTAGTGCTTCTTAGGCTTCACATGGTTAACCAGTCTCAGTGCAGGTATCTTTTGGAGTCTTAGTTCTTCTCAGCTGGGATCATATGAGTAGTCTGATATGTGATGAACACATTTGTTTCCCCTTCCAACTATTTTTTGTTTGAAAATTCAGAAAATTTTGATCAGACTTTTCCAGAGATACAACTAGAAAAGCCTGATCAACTGGTGGTTCTGGTGGTGGTTCCGAAAAGTTGATTTCTGCATAACCAGTGTTTCAATGTGTCTCCTTAATGAAGCCCTGCGCCTTCGACTATTCTTGCCTTTAAAAAAATAATTTTCCACTTCTGTACTCAATTTTTAAAAATCTGTAGAATGGAAGTATTAGCATTTACTTTTGTAACTAGTTCTGCTGTAAAATGTAAGAATTCATGTGGAACTTTCGGAAATACACTCATAAAATACATGATATGAGTACAAAGTCTTACCATCATTCAAATAAGTACATTATTATTGGATGTAAGCAGCATAGAAAGCATTCAAAAAAATTGTAAGAATAAAGGACTGTCCTAAAATAGTTAATTTTTAAAGGGTCAGAAAAAGTAAACATGTTATTTGATAAACAAAGACTAAGGGAGAGCATAACAAACAGCAAATAGCTTAATGGTCTACAAAATATGCAAATATTCATACTATGTTAATTTGACATTATGCAATTAAAACTAAGTCAAATCCCCTTTTGGTTGATACATTACCTCCTAATTTATATAATAATGCATTAAAAGCGATGTAAGGAAAACCTGCATAGATGACTAACAGAAGCTGAGCCTCTGCTGTATAATAATTAGTCGCACTTATTCACATTTATTACTACATGCCAAACATTCTGCTGAGCGTTTTTTATGCATTAAACTTACTGAATATTTTAACTGAATATTTTTCATGCATTATGCTTCTTCCTACTCTTCTATTCCAAACATATTGTTCTGATCACTGATCTTCCCTCTAAGTACCAGATGAAGAGCTTAGTCCTCTGAGGAAGAACACTGCCAACTGTGCCAGTTCTTATGGGGAGGTACATGAGACCCTTTAGAAGGATGATAGGAATTGAAGACCAGAACCAAAAGTTGCTGTTGGGTTAAGGGTCATTGCTGGGAGAGTCTGGAAGGGAAAAATCCCTTCTCTCCTCCTGTCTTCCATCTACGTCTAGCACCTTCTATTCAAAGAACAAAGCAGAAATCCAACTAACAAGAAGAAACCTGCAGATGGAACCTACAAAAGTGGAATTTATATAGAGAGTAGAATGGTGGTTACCAGAGGTTGAGGGGACAGGGAAGAGAAGACCAGAAAAGGGGAAATGTTGATGAAAGGGCACAAATTTCAGTAAGACAGGAGAACTAGGTTCTGGTGTTCTGTTGTACAGCAAGGTGATTATAGTTAATAAGAATGGATTGTACATTTCAAAATGGCTGAAAGAGTGGACTTTAAATGCCCTCATCACAAACAAATCATAAGTACTTGAAGTGACAGATATGTTAATTAGCCTGATTTGATCATTCTAGATACATACATATATATATACACACACACACACATCAAAACATCACACCCCATAAATATATACAATTGTTATTTTTAGTTTTATTTTTAATTGACACATAGTAATTGTATACAGGTAATACAGTGTTATTAAATATAATCACCTTGCTGTGCAATAGATCAGTAGAACTTATGTCTCCAATCTGATTGACCAACATTTCCTTTTTTCCCATCCACCTACCTCCCCCTAGGCTCTGGTAACCATCATTCTACTCTCTACTTCTATGAGTTCTTTAGATTGTCTTCTATGACGTTTTTAAATTCCATGCATAAGTGAGATCAGATGGTATTTTTCTCTCCGTGCCTGGCTTATTTCACTTAACATATCTCACAGGCTCATTCATGTTGTCACAAATAACAGAAATTCCCTTTTTTTAAAGGCTGAATGGTATTTCATTGTATAGAGATACTCAAATGGAAACAACACTTAGGTTGACTATTGTGAGTAATGCTTTAATGAACATGGGAGTGCAGACATCCCTTCATCATACTGATTTCATTTCCTTTGGGTCTATCTATACCAAGTAGTAAGATTGTTGGATCATATGATAATTCTACTTTTTTTTTTTTTTGAGGAATCTCTACACTATTTTCCAAAATGGTTTTACTAATTTACAATATCACCAACAGTAAGTGTAGAAGGGTTTCCTTTTCTATACGTCGTTGCCAAATTTTAAGCTCTTTCATCTTTTGATAATAGCTCATCTAACAGGTATAAGGTGACATCTCATTGTCACCTTATACAATACAACCTTAAGAAAATACAATAGAACCTTAAGAAAAGAAAAAAAAGTGTAGTTTGCAGACACTCTCCCCCCAGCATCACAAACAGAGTATATAGAAGAGTGAATTTGGAGAGATTCAAATTTGGAGAGGTTTGTTGAGAAACAACAACTTCATAAATGGAGAATATAATAAATATGAATTCTGAGTAAATCTCTCACAGATTCTCCCAAATTTCACATCTGTTCTCCCAGGAATTTTAAAAAATGTTACATATCTAGTAACAAAATAAATATGCATTTGTATTCTTCTCATGATATTTTATGTTATGCCAACAGTAAATGTAGAAGAGATTCACTATAGGTCAATAACTTTGATTTCATCTAATTAACAAGTTACTTTCATCAGTTAATGCAAGATAAATACATAATTTATGACCCATAATCAAATTTCACATAATGAAAGTCCTAATTTGACACATTAGCTACATTATGTCCATTAGAGCTTGTCTTTTACAGGTACTGCCAATGAAGCTGGTATATATTGGTATAGCACAGGGCAGAAGTAAGGTGGAAAAAGTGAAGAAGTAAATTATGCTATAAAATATTTACCATCAATTGCCAGCTCATTAATCAGACAAAAACAATAGAGACAGCCAACAGTGCATTTCCCCCCACTTTTCTGGAGATTTACCGCCTCCTGTGTGAGTGAGTGTTTTCTGCAGAGCCGTTTTCAATTGTCTATGATGGTATGCCCGCAAGGGTCTTCCCATGCCATGGTCTGTTAAAATGCGACCCTGGAAACCAGGTACTCTTGCAGGAAACAGAATCCCCTGAGGCCCTCACTAATGGTCAGGGGTCAAAAGGCTAATACCCTTGCTTTTATGGTCCTGACAAAGAGATTTTGCCTCTCTTTGGCCCTTAATACCATCTTCCTTTACTTGATCCCACACATGATGTTTATCATGCGTGAGCAGTCAAGATGTTTCTTTTTTCCTTTCTTTATAAGAAACAATTTTCTAGGTACAAATATACCTCAGAACAATTGAGTTTCTTAAAGTACCTGCAGCTTCAATATGCAAAGCTGTCCCTCTGTATACACAGCTCTCCCATGTCCTTTGGTAAATTCCTAGAACTTTTATGGCCTCAGAGCCCACCTCTCATCATGAAATTCTCTAACCCTTGGAGACTTGTGTCTGACTTCCTGAAGTTTCCAGAATCCATCTCTTGTCTTCTTTAGGGGATATTTCAGGGTTAAGGGATTTCTTTGTCTTAGGCTTGATTTTCTAGCCCTCATCTAAAAATGTATTTCTGTTGCACTCCAATTATTCCCTTGAACTTTGTGTTCCATTCAAGAAGCAAGAGGTCCCCACCTACACTGTACTGACAAATGCCCTTTAATGCTTGTCTTTCATGGCTGATGTACTGATGCCCATTTCTCCCTCCCTTTTATAATAGGGCACTGTCAGCATCATAGGTTACTACTGCCTGTCATTTAAGACTCACATTTATACATCAGTTCGTACAGGTTTCACCTAACATTGCAATGTAGCCCTTAAGTTTTACATTTACCATTTACAGAAAGATTGTAATCTATTCACAGGGGATAAAAATCATTCCATATAGGATAATTTTAAGAGGTTAAACCAATTATTGGGTTGTTACAATGACAGAAATGGGGCAAGGACATCAACAGGCCAAGGATAATGTCCAGGAAGGGCAGTTTCAGCTGGGACTGTCTAATATTATTTCTAATATATCTACATATACAGCCAGTCATTTGACAAGAAGAGCCAGTGAATCCGTCTTTAGAAATTAGTAACTCCAGGCAGATGCAGCTTAAAATGCCAAGTTAGATGTCAGAGTGCTAATGAAAAGAGCCTGAAATTTGGAGACAGACATACCCAGGTTTGAAGGATGGCCCTCCATCAGTTTTTGCTGCCAAGCTTCCTCATATTTAAATAGTTTTTTAAGACTTCTAAGAAAATGAATGAATTGACAAATATAAAGTTGAAAGCATAGTACAGTACACATTACTGTAATAATTAGTAGTATTTCTCATGTGTGCCCCTATCATCTTTCTATAATTTGCTACATCTTTTATTTTGGAGGGGATATTGGCTTATGCTACTCTGCATTCTATCCATATGCTGAAATTGGCTCATAATCACTACGCCCAACCCTTGCTATTTGTGTATGGTATTAAATATTAGCCTATTTCACACCTTCTTAGTGAAAACACTATTGCCCCCAAAGGGATTAAAGTTGGTTATTTGCACAGCAGCAGCAGCAGCAAAAAAAAATCCAAAACTCATTCTCCTTTTATGAATAAAGCACAGATATTCATTCAGTACATAAAGAGGTATACAGTGCATGTATGCTGTTTAAATTTCACCTGTGGAAGGGGAGATTACGAAATAATGTCTAAAAAGGCTTTCTTTTGTGTGTGTGTGAGGAACAATATGAAAAATCAATTGAGAAACACTCAATTGATTTAGCTACATTACCCCAATTTCTCCTACAGCCATCCTACCAGTTCTGCAACTGATTAGACAGGGAAGAACTTGTCCAAAGCCACCTAGTTATTGAGTGATAATCATATAGTTTAAATGCAACTGAGCTCTGGATGATTTTACCTTCAGAGGGAGAGGCTGACAAATTAGATATTACAGTAAAAAACATGGTTCCAGTGAACATTTCCTCATTCAGAAGAGTCTGTTAGCATCTAAATGGAAGTGACAGATGTGTCTTGGTTTCACAGTAGTGGAACTATTGAAACCTTTGGCTCAAAAAATCTGAGAACTTCTCTTCTAAAAGCACAAATGAGCCATCAATACTTCTTGTCATAGAAGAATCAGGAAGACTGAGTTTTAGTTCTACCTGTGTCAGGAATGTGTGAAATGTCACTTAATGTTTGTAGACCTCATTTCTCTAATCTATCAAATCTATAGATTCTCTTTCATTTCTTCCTTTCCTTCTTTCCTTCCCTCTTACCTTCCTTCCATATGTCCATCCTTCCTTCCACCCTCTCTCCCTTTCTTCCTTCCTTCCTCCCTCTCTCTCTGTCCTTTCCTTTCTGCATTCCTTTTGTTTTTAGTAGCAAAATTTATTTCCAAAATGAAATATCTCTGAGACTCTAAGTGTAAAATAGAAGAAACAGAGCTCAGAAGGTCAGAGTCCTATTTACTACCCCCACCCTGACATTCCTCAAGTAGCTCAGGACTCTGGAGCCCTGTGGAATACAGTTAGAAGACCACTGAAGTCAGTCCTTTCAATTTTAAAGTCTTTGGCTTTGAGCTCCTACTCTGAAGTAGTTGGTTGTATCTACCAACAGTTACTGTGCAAACAATTTTATCAGCATGCACCTATGCCTAGTGAGATTGGATATTTTCATTAGCCACCTTGCCAATGAGTTTTTATCATTACCCAAACACACAGATATTTACGCATATTTAAATATGTGCTTAAGAAGTAGGAAGATATGAGTTAATGGATTCATTAACAACAATTGCCACATGAGTAGGCTGAGCTGATCTTTACACTTTAGTTCTCAGTATAAGAATTTAACCAGATCGTTGCTGTCTTTACAAACAAAACTTTTGATACTTTAAGAACCCTAATGATGAAGACTGGATGAAAAAATAATTTAAAACTGGTTACTCAGCAGGCACAGTGTATTAAAATACTCCCTTACTCAAACTGGAAATCCCAATTAGAATTCTACATTTAAGTTCCGGGGTAGTTGGTTTCTACTCCAAGTTCAGTGCAATATCAAACTTAGAATAAAAATGATCAAGGCCTTGCGATCCTTATGGATGTGTCACACCTTTTCTGATTGCTATACTGTCATCATGGCAGCCTTCTCAGTAGCCTCCCCCAATTAATGGATTTTAGTCTACTTACCTCATTTAGTTCTAAAATATTTGTGTCTTTCTCATTCTTGCTTGTATTTCTGGTCTCTGACTTTGCCAGTTAGGTAAGAGCAGATTTCAACTTGCTGTGCTGGCTCTAACCCAACTTTCTCTTCGAAAATTTTCCATTAACTGACCGCTGTTTTGGAGCACACATGTTTTCAGATGCCTAACTTAATGCCATGGGACTGTCATATTCTTACTTTTTTCCTGACCTCTTAGCCTTGGACCCGTCTCTACCAGCAGAGGAGGGAGGCCTGCATACTGTTGCACAGTTTGCAAATGCTTGTATTATTAATAGGTCATATCCACTTGAAAGATTAAACAGTTATTTAATATGTAAGGGTTGTGTTTTGTTTGTTTAATTGATTTTTAATTTAATGTGTTTGGTATTATAAAGTCAATAAGTGATCATAGGAAATTATTTTGCTGTGAACTTAATTGAACATATTAATGAGCAGTCATCTATTTTAACCAAGTATATAGTATTTTCCAGTGTTCAGTTTTCTTCAAAGGGAATGTATTTTGTACACTCTTAAACATTATATTTTGTGATTTAGTAAACTAAGCCAGCAGAGCATCAATGTATTTTCATGAAAAGTGCAATTTGAAATTCTGCATTTTTCATCAGTGGCAGTGGCTGTGGCATTTAAATGTACAATTCTATTTTTGAGGACTTGAAGTATTTTGTTGCCTTCTGTATTTGTGTGTGTGTGTGTGTGTGTGTGTGCGTGTGTGTGTGTGTGATGTATGCAGAAATGCACTAGAGCTCTTTGAAATAAAGAGAAAATAAGTAGAGTATCAAAGATTTACCTGTCTTCCTCAAGCATTTTCTAAGTGCTTGAAATCAATTACTATGCTTCTTCCCTGGGCTTATATTTTACCATTTTTGTTTATTTAGAGATATAAAAATGTAAATTATTAACACCAAAACGTGAATTTTTGAATGTCTTTATCATGTGATAGATGGACAGGGCTACTAAAGCTACCTGAAAATCATTAGAATTAAGTGTATGACTGACAATTTGTGTGTGGTTTGCAGACATCCTCTAAGTTTGTTTGAAATGATGTTTAGTTTACATAACAGTAAGTAGTGTGTCCATCTATTTGAGCTAATGGCGATACTGCAACTTTAAAAATTGGAGACGACTTATACTACTTCCATCAGAAGACTTGTTAGTGTATGAGAATTACAATCATGCTGCTGTCTCCCTACAGACTCTAAACCAATTACACCATTAATATGGAGGTATAAATGAATGAGAAAATGGTCATCTTCATTACTGGTAAATATGTAATGGAAAGTAGAGCTTGGATTAGAGAGCTGAACTCTGGCTTCCTAATACCCCATGCTTCCCCAGTGGCCATGAGTGTGATTCTTGAGACTCATTATCAGAGAGAGGAAGCAGCTCCGCAGAGCTGTGGCTTCCCCTGCCAGTCATGCTAGGGAAGCTGCTGCTTGTGACAGCAGTAGCAGAAGGCAGAATGTGCCTTCTACAGCCAGCTGATCCCCAAAACAGAAGCTTGGAAGGGCTGAGTTATGCATTCCTAGTGCCTTTGCCTAATCTTACTGATCAGTTAAATGACTTCCCCTTCCAGAGGGAACCATATAGATGTCTGGGTAAAAGACAGATTAGGGAGGCCTGCATATAGAGTTGGTAGTTGAAAACTCTAGGGTAGCCATTATTATTCGAACTTAGAAAATGAGAGAGCACCCTGATAGAAGTCAGGGACTCCATCAAGGTCACAGAGCTAGTCACTGATGGAGCGAAGCTTCAGATATTCTACTCGGAGAGGCTGCCTCAGTCAAAGGTAGCATGGCTGTAGACCTGTGCTATTACATACAGCTACTCATTTTCTTCTCACATAGTAGTTGCCATAGAATAGTCAGTCCTATCTTGTGCTAAAATCTGTTCTTCAGGGAAAGATGATTATTGCTCCATTAGCACATCCCTATTAATCTTTTGGTACATGCTACTCTCTTCTCTGTCTGAGAGAAACTTCACTCAATTTCTTTGAGCCAGAATCTCCTAATCATGGTCACTGTCCTCTGCTCTGCTTCCTTCCTCTAACTCTGCCCTCTCTCACCACATGTGAGATACTCTGTGCTCTGTATCTGGACAGTGCCCCCAGTCTCTCCTGCTGTTAGTCCTGCTGTTGCATTTTGTAACATAGCCCTGCTTTCTTAAAGCTGGATGCTTTTTACTCTCTATTTTCCACCTTGAATAGGTTAAGATCAATTAAGATGATTAACCAAAAGATGAGAAAGGATATTTATAGTGGAGCAATTTTACTAGATGAAAATGTTTTATACACTCTGCTCTCTAATCAAAAGAAGCAAACAAAGCTCAGCAAACAAACAAAAATTCTCAACAACTTTATCCAACAAAATTGATGCACAAACCAAACTTTCCAATGCTTTCTCCCCTCCCCACATGTGCTGGTGCCCATACTGATATGTTTTACATTCACCCTAGGAAAAATAATTTAATGGACTTGGAGAGGCTTTCCAGGCAATATTCAAATGAGTGTTTCATGTGTCCACTTGTGATTTCTGCTTATGTTACCATTTTGATTGTATATCAGCTCTGCCAAGGAAAAGAGGCCCACCTGACAGAATTACTTAATTTTGAAATCTATGTATAAGGAACACCTATCTATAAAGCTATTTACATCTTTATTAACTCAGTGATTCCAATATAATAAAAAATTCAAAATATGGGTTGAATCTTAATTTCAAATGTAAGTTCAAAATATGGGTTGAATCTTAATTTTTATGAAAACAATTCTATTTAGTTAAATGTTACCAGATAGTTACTGTGACCCAACTATATTAATAAAGAACTGGCTTGAGGTGAATTAGTGGGAACAAAGCTTCCGGGACAGAAAACCTGGGATGGAGGCCAGCTTTAACAATCACCCTGTGACCACGCCCTTGTGCAAGTCAGTAATTTCCTTTCTATCTTAAAGTTCTTCATGTATACAGTGTGAATAATAACACTGTACTCATTGATTGTGTTGGGATTAAATTAAGAGAACATAAAGTTCTTAGTACAGTTCCTAGCACATAAAAAGTTCCTTATGGGCCAGGTGCAGTGGCTCACACCTGTAATCCCAGCAATTTGCGAGGCCGAGGCAGGTGAATCACTTGAGTCCAGGAGTTTGAGACCAGCCTGGGCAACGTGGTGAAACCCTGTCTTTTAAAAAGATACAAAAATTAGCCAGGTGTGGTGGTGCATACCTATAGTCCCAGCAGTCCCAGCTACTTGGGAGGCTAAGGCAGGAGGATCATTTGGGGACAGGATGCGGAGGTTGCAGTGAGCTGAGATCGCACCACTGTACTCCAGCCTAAGTGACGGACTGAGACCCTGTCTCAAAGAAAAGTTATTCAGAAATGTTAGTTATGTGATTATTGAATTTTTAAGGCTTGTGGAAATTGAGCATAATTGACCCTATGCAATGAAAGAAGGGATGGCTTTTTGTTATTCTCTGAAGTCAACTTCCCTATTTAGATACTGATTCAAACAAATAAATGAGGAAACAGGTCTTGTGAAAATATATACAATCTGTATGAATAATTAAAATATTCTGAAATGTATTGAAGGCTAGACAGGAAACAGTGAGATCCTTTCCACACCCACAGATATACTATTTTCTTATATTGCTAAAGTTATTTCCAACTATTATCTCATTTGTTCTTTCAACAGCCCTTCCTATTGTTAACGTGATTTTACAAATATGACACCTGTGGCTAAGAAAGATAAAATAAATTGGCTAAAGGTTCACAGAGGCTGTAAGAAAAGACTCAGGAGAATTCACATAGTCTTGTTTCCTGTTCATTGTTGTTTATATGAGTCCCCATTACTTCTAACGGTATGAAAATGTGTAAAAGTTGTTAAGTTCTGTACATTTTCATTTGCATTCTTATAAAATGCAAGCCCTGTAAATTTGTGAATAATCTTTTTCTTAAACTGAAGTTCTCTGGAAAAAACACATAAAGTTTTTATGAAAATGTAAATGACAAAAACAATATCCATTTCATTGTAGTTCCCTGTAAAATGAAGATAATAGACACGCTATTTTAAAACGTTTTTGTGTTTGAACATTTGTAATGGTCCTGGATTAAGTTTCATTAAAATAAAAGAATATGGGCTACATTGAGAAAATTGTCTAGGGCCTATGGAGAGGAAAATCATGTTTCTGTGAAATAGTATATAACTTCATGAAACCCATAAGATGCTAGTAATGCTTGTAGAACAGTGCTTAATTTTGAAATTTCTAAATAAGCCAGCTTGGTTGGAAACTTTCAACCTCAGACATCATGGTGGATAGGGTAATTATAGATTCAACAAACTTCACTAATCACTTGAAACTTTTTTTCCAATGGTACAGCATATAGAAGGTTTTCAATTCATGTTGGCAATTATTGACAAAATTACCGTAGAAGAAGAAAGAGTATAACTTTGGAGTTGAATGGTTCGAAAATATACTCACATTCAGGATTCTGTAATGAATTTACTATGCCTTGGACATATTACTTAACCTCTTTAAATTACCTTTTCTAATTTTTAAAATGGGAGGCTACTGGGATTATTCCAGAATTAGAGATCACCTATATGAAAAATCTACAGTGTAGTGTAAGCTACATAAAAGACGGTGATTGTCTGAGTTTTCCTGAAAGCAGAAGTCTGAGACACAGACATGCATGCCGCAGTTTATTTGGGTGGAAGACTCTGTGAGGAAACATTGTGACTGAAACAGGGGAGGCAGCAGAGGTGTGTAAGGGTGCGTCTAGAGTCCATGGGGCCTCCACTCTCCTAAGACTTTGAAACGTGGAGACCACCTCCTCTGTGTATCCATCAGAATAATAGGCTAGAGCGTTTGTCCATTGTCATAGTTCTTGTTCTCTAAGGATCTATTTCTTCTAACCTCATTTTAAAATAAATGGCACAGGCTTATGAATACCCTTTTTTGGTCAAGATGCTGTGATTATTGATTGCCAAAGCTAAGGCTAGTCTTTCCACTGTTAAGGCTTCACGATTTTCTAAACAAGATGGAAGACTTTATTCAACAGAATATGCTACCATTTTTAAGAGAACAGCAGTTGTCAGCATGCAGGGAAAGTGCTCTTACCAAGGGCTTGGCTGAAATGAAGAGGTGGTCATATTAGGGAACTTGGATCAGAGGAGAAAGATGAAATAAACAGGACACAACGTGTTGGTAAGGGTAATGTATTAGCCAGAATTCTCCACAGGAACAGAACCAGTAGGCCACAGATGTAGATATGTAAGAGGAGATTTAGTGTGGGAAATGACTCATGAAGTTATGGAATCTGAGAAGTCCCACCATCTGCTCTCTGCAAGCTTGAGAACCAGGAAAGCCAGTGGGCAATGGTGTCACTCCCAGTTTGAGGCTGAAGGCCTGAAAACTACAGGGGGTTTGGGAGTAACTGGTCTCAAAGTTCAAAGGCCCAAGAACCAGGAATTCTGATGTGCAAGGGCAGAAGAAAATAGATGTCCTGGCTCTGGCTGAAGGAAGGAGGGAGGAGGGAGGGAGGGAGGGAGGCGGGGAGAGAGAGAGAAAGAAAGAAGACGAAGGAAAAAGAAGAAGAAGGAGGAGGAGGAGGAGAAGAAAAAGAAGAAGAGAAAGAAGGAGAAATAAGAGAGAGAAAGAAAGAAAGGTAAAGAAAGAGAGGGAGGGAGGGAGGGGAAAGGAAAGGAAAGGAAGGAAGGAAAAGAAAAAGAAGGAAAGAGAAGAAAAAAAAAAGGAAGGAAGTTAAAAAAGGAAAAACAAAAGAAAAAGAAAGAAAAGATTTTGTTCTTCCTTTGCCTCTTGGTTCTATCTGGGCTCTCACTGGATTGGATGCTGCCCACCCATGTTGGTGAAGACAGATCTTCTTTATTCTGTCTACTACTTTGCATACTAATGTCTTCAGGAAACACATTCACTCGCACACCAAGAAATAATGTTTTACCAGCTATCCGGGCATCCCTTAAGTCCATTTAAATTGACACATAAAAGTAATTATGACACATAACTTTCAGAGAAATGAAGGTTGCTGTGGATGAGGGTAAAACCTTAAAGGGAAAAACAAAATTCTAAAGATTTTTTACAAGATCTTTCTTTGTGGTATCCTGCATAAATCTATAATACATCTTCAAAGTCTTGTTTTTCTTTACAGATTTCAGAGTTAGACTACTGATACTGGGTAATAAGGCCTCTTTACTTTATGGGGATTATATATGAAATGTGTGCACACATAGTACTTTGCCAGTATTCAAATCATCCTCTACGACAAGTGCTGCATACCTCAAGTTAT
The DNA here is from genome assembly GCF_000951045.1 of Mandrillus leucophaeus. Lineage (NCBI taxonomy): Eukaryota > Metazoa > Chordata > Mammalia > Primates > Cercopithecidae > Mandrillus > Mandrillus leucophaeus. The sequence goes on from NW_012105364.1 coordinate 8,602,762, forward strand.
TTGGATTTAATTCTCAAAGATGTCTCCATTGTGTGTCTTTAGTTCTTCTAATTGTCATGCTGTGCATCTAGTTATGTTATAGCTGATATTGATTTGCAATTAATGAGTAGGACTTAGGGTAATAGCTATGCCAAAAGATTGCATTTGATTACTACATTGGTTTTTTTTTTTTTTT
>NW_012105364.1:8602986-8722007 GCF_000951045.1 Mandrillus leucophaeus
GATGGAAGACTTTATTCAACAGAATATGCTACCATTTTTAAGAGAACAGCAGTTGTCAGCATGCAGGGAAAGTGCTCTTACCAAGGGCTTGGCTGAAATGAAGAGGTGGTCATATTAGGGAACTTGGATCAGAGGAGAAAGATGAAATAAACAGGACACAACGTGTTGGTAAGGGTAATGTATTAGCCAGAATTCGCCACAGGAACAGAACCAGTAGGCCACAGATGTAGATATGTAAGAGGAGATTTAGTGTGGGAAATGACTCATGAAGTTATGGAATCTGAGAAGTCCCACCATCTGCTCTCTGCAAGCTTGAGAACCAGGAAAGCCAGTGGGCAATGGTGTCACTCCCAGTTTGAGGCTGAAGGCCTGAAAACTACAGGGGGTTTGGGAGTAACTGGTCTCAAAGTTCAAAGGCCCAAGAACCAGGAATTCTGATGTGCAAGGGCAGAAGAAAATAGATGTCCTGGCTCTGGCTGAAGGAAGGAGGGAGGAGGGAGGGAGGGAGGGAGGCGGGGAGAGAGAGAGAAAGAAAGAAGACGAAGGAAAAAGAAGAAGAAGGAGGAGGAGGAGGAGAAGAAAAAGAAGAAGAGAAAGAAGGAGAAATAAGAGAGAGAAAGAAAGAAAGGTAAAGAAAGAGAGGGAGGGAGGGAGGGGAAAGGAAAGGAAAGGAAGGAAGGAAAAGAAAAAGAAGGAAAGAGAAGAAAAAAAAAAGGAAGGAAGTTAAAAAAGGAAAAACAAAAGAAAAAGAAAGAAAAGATTTTGTTCTTCCTTTGCCTCTTGGTTCTATCTGGGCTCTCACTGGATTGGATGCTGCCCACCCATGTTGGTGAAGACAGATCTTCTTTATTCTGTCTACTACTTTGCATACTAATGTCTTCAGGAAACACATTCACTCGCACACCAAGAAATAATGTTTTACCAGCTATCCGGGCATCCCTTAAGTCCATTTAAATTGACACATAAAAGTAATTATGACACATAACTTTCAGAGAAATGAAGGTTGCTGTGGATGAGGGTAAAACCTTAAAGGGAAAAACAAAATTCTAAAGATTTTTTACAAGATCTTTCTTTGTGGTATCCTGCATAAATCTATAATACATCTTCAAAGTCTTGTTTTTCTTTACAGATTTCAGAGTTAGACTACTGATACTGGGTAATAAGGCCTCTTTACTTTATGGGGATTATATATGAAATGTGTGCACACATAGTACTTTGCCAGTATTCAAATCATCCTCTACGACAAGTGCTGCATACCTCAAGTTATTTGGATTTAATTCTCAAAGATGTCTCCATTGTGTGTCTTTAGTTCTTCTAATTGTCATGCTGTGCATCTAGTTATGTTATAGCTGATATTGATTTGCAATTAATGAGTAGGACTTAGGGTAATAGCTATGCCAAAAGATTGCATTTGATTACTACATTGGTTTTTTTTTTTTTTTAAAAAACTTTCTCATAAAATGCTTCATTTAAATATCAGAAGGGGGGTAAGCATTTCACTGTTATAGACACTGGGACTCAAATATGTTTTGTGGCTTTTCTAAATCCATATGGTTCTTTAAGTCCATACTGTGTGGAAAGTTAAATTTAGATCTTCTATCTCCTAGCCTAGTTTTTTTTTCCCACTGTATATGGCTGCATTGTCATAATATTTATATGCTTGAAATTGTACACTGCTTTATAAATTGATACTCTATAATATGTTAAGCATATATCTGATATATATTAGTTACCCAAAGTAGAAGACATTATAAAATAATTTATGATATTAAATGTTTTCCCTAAAAATACAATAGGGCACATATGTATTTGTGACCTACACTAAAATTATTAAGATTTATAAAATTCAAGATATTATCATTATCATATGCATAACTCTGTGCAGAATACTATAGAAAAGTCAGAAGAACTAAAAATCTTCACCTTTGGAAGTATGACAATCTAGTTTGGAAGATAATTCTAATTCCCAAAGAAAAATCATAAATAGCACATAAGTGAGCACATACCCAATAATATAGGAAACAGTTCAGAGATCTGGAATGGAGATGAATTGGACTGGCTCCAACTGGAGTGAATGATATATATATTGTAAATATTGGGAAGAATATGAAATTAGAAGATGGGGGGGAAAGATGTGTTTTACAAAAGTGAGAAAATCTGTTTTATTCAAGGTTATCAATAGAGTGGAACGAGATTGTGGATGGATATTAGGCATAAGAATTTAGACTTGAGGCTTTTAGCATGACATTTTCCTGAGTGTTGCCTGAAAGCATCCAGGATACCCAAAGACATTTTAAGGGACTGTGAAGTATACAGTGAGCCCTATTTTCATAATACTACTAAAGCATCATTTGTCTTTTTCCCTGAGTTGACATCTACACTGCTGGTACGAAAGTACTGGTGGGCAAAATTGCTAGTGTGTTAACATGAATCTTGGCACAGCCACCAAAATAGTTATTAGTCAATCTGTTCTTCACTACCATGAACTTACTATTTTTTTTTCTGTCCAGTTACAGTCGAATGCTATTGCTAAAGCAAGGAAAATTAAGTTTATTAAATCTCAGTTTACCAGGTTCCTACTGATGAGAAAGAAGAACTTCTAATCCTTAAAGTATGATGGTTGCTTCAAGGAAAAGCTCTTATGAGGTTGGCTTGCAAGCTGATCTAGTTGCTTTTTTCATGCAATGCCATTTTTAGTTGAAGGAATGACTGACAGATAATTATGTTTATTCAAACTTGGATATATGGTAGATATTTCCTTGAAAATGAATGGAGTAAGCTTGTCACTTCAAAGAAACAAACTGACAGTATTTGTTGCCAATGATAAAATCTGAGCTTTCAGGCAAAAAGTAGAACTTTGGAAAATGTATTCCATCACCATGAGTTTGATAGCATTTCCATTCTTAAATACTTTTTTGATGAGATTGGTGATGATATTAACAAGTGTATTTTTTATAATCTATAGTAAAATCTGTCAGCTCAGTGCACCAATGTTTACCAGATGAGACATGTATGATATTAGGAAATCATCATGAAAAAAGTAGATGCATAAATGAAAGATCCATTTAAAGTGCAAAATTGACCAATGGATTTTAATATAATAGTATATGGAAAGTTTGTTGATATTGTTTTGGCTCCTACACTGCCATTAACCTTCAAGAAACTACCCCAGTCAAGTAATAGAGTAGTATCAAAATAAATAAATCTATATTATCAGAAAAAGTTATTAAAATACTACTTCTGTCTCTTGTGGCAGCACATGCCTGTAGTCCCTGCTACTTGGTAGGTTGAGAAGGGGGACCAGTAGTTTGAATCTATCCGAGGCAACATTGCAGATCCCATCTCTTAGAAAAATTAAAATACGTCTCAATTTTTCAACCATATTGCCTGTCTGCAGCTGGGTTTTCATTATATACCTTTACCAAAACAAGTTATAGATTGAATCTAGAAGAAAATATAAGAATCTAATTGTCTTCCATTAAGCCAGTAATTACAGATATCTGCAAAAATCTAAAAAAAGAAGCCACTCCTCAATAACACTTTGCTTTGAAAAGAGCACTAAGTATGCACACTACGTAACTTAAATGCTTTATAATTTGAGGTTGATAAATTGATATGGTAATTACTATTGAAACAGAGCACTACTCTATAGTACCTGTGATAAAAATTGTGGTGGCTGATGCTCAAGTCTGGTTATAAGTGTTTTGGAAGTATGAACATTTGATTAACAGCTAACACATTGTAGTTATCTGTACTCTGGACTAGTCATATTTTGTTTTTCAAATTTTGCATATGGACACATTAGTAATTTTTGTAAGCCCTTCAGTAAATCATAAGATCTCTTTATTAGGTCATGACCAGCATTGCGTTTTAAATTTTCATAAAATATATTCCTTGTTAAACATATAATGGGCTTACCTTTATTATTATAAATAAATACATAAATTTTTAAATATTTGTCAGTTTTAATTCCAAATATGGCAAATATCAACAGACATAATCCACAAAAAACAAAGGACTGAGATATCCTCAATATTTTATAAGATTTTAAAGGGGTCATGAACCCTACCAAGATTTTTAAAAATCATGAGATCTATATATTTAGCTTACAAATGGTTACAGCCTTCATGATGGCGATTCTGACAGGCTGGGAAGTGTAACCTTCAGGCGAAACCAGCAGGCACTTTGAGGGATGGGAGAGTGGAACAGGGATATATGCTGACAAGGTTGGCCAAGTAAACATATTCAACAGGTTGAGGGAGGTCTTATGGATATTCACAAAGAGGGTCCTGACACATGCATACTGAACAAACATGTATGTTACATGTGTCCCATGTTCATTTTAGAGTGGAGATAACATTTAAATGCATTACAGTTAGGTCCTATATGTCAAAAGGTGAGGCAGGAACATGAAGGTATTCAAATGTGCAGCCTTTGTGAACAGGCCAGACTGAGCCAAATGGTTGGTGGTCTCTTACCAGGAGAAAGTTACTGAAATTAGTCTCTTAGTCAATCAGAGCTATGTAGTTATGGTTTGTTGGACAGGGAGTTCAATTGGTCAGTGTCTGATGGATGAGCTGCAATTATATTGCTTATCTACAGGCCAGGGCTTATTTACCTACTAGAAAAAGAAAAACCTTGTGGGAGTTATAACAGAGTTTATTCTTCAAGTGTAGAGGTACATGACTTAATGCATGCCTGGCATGGCCTTAGGTCATGTTTATAATTTGGTATCTTATTGCCATGAAAAGTTTTGCTCTGTTGGTTATCATCTCTAGTTTATCATTAATGCTGGTCAATTGTGTTAAATCTGCAAAAAGGAGGGAGTATAATGAGGCATGTCCTCATTCTGTCTTGGCCAGATACTCAGATTTTTAAGGTCTCTCTAGGGTCCCTTTGGCCAAGAGAGGGTTCATTCAATCATGAGAAGAGAGCAGGATTGTAGTTTTAGTTCTTGGGCCAAAAAGATTAACAACTGCTAATTTGGCAGAAGGGCAACCACTGAAGATTTTTGAGTCTTCAATTTTGTATCCCTTCTATCCAGTGTCTATACTATAATAAAGAGGTCTGGTTTTAATCCCTCTTTAAATCCCTTCAAAGGCCAAGGTCTTTAGCATTCCTTAACACTTCAATAAAGGCCCCTATGAAGATCCTCTAGCTTTCATCCCCAGACACCACTCATCATTTCACATACTGCAATTACTTACGGGGATCGAGGACACATCCCACTGTGCTATGCGGTGCCCTCATGCCTTAGCTGGTGCTATTTCCCTCTCCTGGAAAGCCTTTCATGCCTTTTTTTTTTTTTATTTTTCCTTATTCTTTTTTTTTTTTTTTTTGCTGCCTATGTGTTACTTGTCTATTAAGACCTTGATTGTGTTCATTTTCCTTGGGAAACTGTAGCTGAACTCCGGATCTGGGTAATGTGTTACCCCATATTATTATGACATTTCTTGATTCTGTGTCCATTTTCTCTAGTGGTTAGTAAGCTTCTTCAGGGCAGAGACCTTGTGCCTAACCCATAGTTAATGCTTAAAAATGCTTATTGCATTTGCATTTGCTTGCTCAATAATGCTTGCATAATCAATGATAATACATGCTTGCTTAAAAATAATTAATACAAATACTAGTTAGGAGAGTTAGTCTGATAATTACCTCGAAAATGATTTCAAGTCAGAAAGGTCTGTAGTATGACTTAAGCAAAATTGTGGTAAACAAACAAAACAAGTACGTAAGTCAGACTCACTTTTTCCTCCTTGTTTGCATGCAGATCAAGTGACAATAACAAGTTCTGAAAAAAACATTTAAGAGTAGATCCATGCTAGCATACCCTTACCCAGCTTTCCAAAAATGGGGTCAGTTATTTAATATTTTAAATAGCACATTTGTTTTATGAAGGCCAGCTCTCACATTTTAAGGTCACTGTTACAAATTTGATTTCTGTGCAAGAGGTTTTAAACAAAAACTACATTGTTTCAGAATAAAGATTTAGCATAACATAAAAAAAATCACTGTACTAATGTTGAAATATGAATAAATTGAATTTAATTTCTTGCTTAGAGTAATTAAACCAGTAATAAGTAAAAGTAGCGGTAAGTAAAGTAATTTAAGTAGTAGTTACATTTAAAAATGAGGGTATTTTCTTACAAATATGCTCATTGCCCTGCAATGACTCATTTTAAATTCATCTAGACGTGAGAAACACGTTTGACTACAGAAATGATAGATGAGCACTTCTTATTAATATTTCTACATCTTAATGCTATTCAAATGCATGCTAAGGGATCCTAGTCTTATTTGTTTTTTTGCTTTTCTAGATGTCATTCCATTTCAGCTATTTCCTTAGTCATAATGTAAGTCTATTAGCATACCACGTGGGCTGAGCTTGCACAGCTGTCCTTGCCAACGGCTGCCCTGCAGTTGCTCCATCATTGGGGTAACCAGCTGTTACTTATTTAAAGCCTCCGTCATTTTGTATGACAGAGTAACTTAATTATTCCCTGCTTTGGAGATGTTAAATGAAATTATCTTCAAAACAAGTGCACTTCATTTAATATTTTTCTCCATCAAGTACTTGAACTGTGACATTTACGTCATAAGCACTAAGTAACTAAATGCTTTATAAATTGAGGCCTTTTGATAGGGTAATTATTATTGAAGCAAAACACTTTTCCAAAAGTACCTGTGATAAACATTGTAGTGACTGATGCTCAAGTCTGGTTATAAGGGTTTTGGAAATACAAAAATTTGATTAACAGATAACATGTTTATTTACACTCTAGACCAGATAAATTTTGTTTTTCAAATTTTTGATAGGGATACATTAGTGGATTTTTACAGCCCTTCAGTAGATCATAAAATCTCTTTAAAGTGTCATGACCAGCGAAGGAAGGAAGGAAGGGAGGGAGGGAGGGAGGCAGGGAATAGTAAGGGTAAGTTTTATGAAATTTTATTTTAGTTATATATAAAGTACCTGTGATAAACATTGTAGTGACTGATGCTCAAGCCTAGTTATAAGTGTTTTGGAAATATGAAAATTTGATTAGCAGATAACATATTTATATATACTCTAGACCAGATAAATGTTGTTTTTCAAATTTTGGTTAGGGACACATTAGTGGTTTTTGTTAGCCCTTCAATAGATCATAAAATCTCTTTAATGAATCATGACAAAGGAAGGAAGGAAGGAAGGAAGGAAGAGGGTGAGGGAGGGAGGGAGGGAAGGAGTAGTGAATACTAAGGGTACGTTTTATGAAATTTTATTTTAGTTATATATAAAGTACCTGTGATAAACATTGTAGTGACTGATGCTCAAGTCCAGTTATAAGTGTTTAGGAAATGTGAAAATTTTATTAACAGGTAACGTGTTTATATATACTCTAGACGAGATAAATGTTGTTTTTCAAATTTTGGTTAGGGACATATAAGTGGTTTTTGTCAGCCCTTCAATAGATCATAAAATCTCTTTAATGCATCATGATGAAGGAAGGAGGGAAGGAAGGGGAAGGAACGGAAGGAAGGATTTTATTTTATAATTAGTTATATATATTATATATATATTTAGTTACATAATAATTATGTAACTAAAATAGTTATACATAACTAAAATAAATTATACATATACATATATATATAACTAAAATAAGTATACACATAAACATCTTGGATAAGATACAAATGTTTTTCTAAGTGTGGTTACCCTGTCAAAAAAGTTTAAAAACCAAAATCATGAGAGTGTCACATAAACCTTTATAGCACTTACCTGATTAAACTCCTGAACACACTTGTAATCTCACAAATATTTTGCCCATCGTCATGTTTTTCCCCTTTAACTTTTTTTTCTATTTTTTAAACTGTAGTAGAAGTACACAGAAGATAAAATTTACTCTCAACCATTTTTAAGTATACAGTGCAATGATGCTAAGTATATTCATATTGTTGTGCAATCAGCACCACCATTTGTCTCTATAACTCTTTGCATCTTACAAAACTGAAATTCTTTACCCATTAAACAATATTTTCTCAATTCCTCTTCCCCCAGACCCTGGATCTGCTTTGTCTCTGTGATTTTGAGTACTCTAGGTACATGATTGCCTGTTTCGTGACTTGCTTGTTTCACTTAGCATAATGTCTTCCAGATTCATTCATGTTGAAGCATATGTCAGAATTTCCTTTCTTTTGAGGCTGAACAATATTCTGTAGTATGTTTAAACCACATTTTGTTTTTCCATTCATCTGTCAATGGATACTTAAGTTGTTCCAGGTTTTAGCTCTTATGAATAATGCTAGTGTGAACATGGACATACAAATATCTCCTCAAGACCCTGCTTTCAGTACTTTGTGTCATATATCTAGAAGTGAAATTGCTGGGTTATATAGTAATTATATTTTTAATTTTATGATAAACTGCCATATTGTTTTCCAAAGCAATGTTACCATTTTACATTACTGCAAACAGGGCACAGGGATTCCAGTATCTCCATATTCTCGCCAACATGTGTTTTCCGTTGTTATAGTAGTAGCTATCCTAATGGGTATCAGGTGGTGTCTCATGATTTGCATTTTCCTAATTATCAGTAATGCTGTGCATCATTTTATGTGCTTATTAGCCATTCATAATCTTCTTTGAAGAATTGTATATTCAAGTCCTTTGCCCATTTCTTAATATAGTTATTTGTTTTTCCCCTAGTTTTTAAATTTGAGATAATTTTAGACTTACAAAAGCATCATAAAAATGTCACAGAAAACTCCCCCTTGCCTTTTTCCAGCTTTCCCTAATATGAACATTGCATATAACCATTGTAAGTAAAATGATCAAAACTAATAAACTAACATACTAAGAAAACTACCAGCTTTATTCGGATTTCAACAATTTTTCCATTAATATCCTCTTTGAGTCGTAGTATCTAACCCTGGACCCCACGTCATCTTAAGTTGTCATGCTTCCTTAGTTTTTTTTCAGTCTGTGACAGTTCCTCAGGCTTTCTTCAAATTTAATGAGCTTGAGAATTTGAATAGTACTGGTCAGTTAACTTTGTAAAGTACCCCTCAATTTTCTCTTGATTAGATTGAATGTATATATTGTTGGGAAGATTGTCACACAAATAATACACTCTTATCATTGTATCATATCAAGGATATGATGACTTATATGTACTAATATGCAGTAATATGTTTTATTACTTGTGAATGAACCTTGCTTATTTGCTTAAGGTAGCTTTTTCCAGATTTCTCCCTTATGAAATTATGATTTTTTCATTGGTAATTGATAAATATTTATTTGGAGGAGATATTTTGTAATGGTATAAATAGGTGTTTCTTCTTAAAACATATCCACTAAATCTGTCATCCATAACTGGATCTTGTCTATAGCAATTATTACTGTGATGTTCTAGTGATGATTTTCTACTTCCCTTATTCCTTTTTTGTTCACTAATTGGAATTATTCTTTAAGGAAAAGCTGTTCTTTCTCTTCAATTTATTTATTCAGATATTTATATCAGTTTGGACACATAAATATTTATTTTATTTATTGGTTTGTAATCCAATCTAATCATATATTTTGCCACTCAAATTTTTTTAGCTTTGACCTTTGAGAGCTCTTTGAGATGGCTCATGTTTACTTTTGGTATGCCCCATCATTTTTGTAAAAATCACTTCCTTAAATTTTGTACATCAAGATGTTCCAGGTTCATCTTATATTTTCCCTGCTACAACCCTGGGATCAATGTCTTCTACAAGGATGCTGGAGAATGGTATGTAGAAATCAAGATCTGGATGCAAGGTGTGCCCATTACTACTGGGGTGTCACTGTCTCTAGGCTCTCTCAAAGCTCGAAAACATGTATATGCACTAAACCATGGGCACTGGCACATATTTATTTATTTTTGCATCTGTTTATGTATATATACATGTACACATAAATATATATTGAAAGCCCTTGCATTTTACTTGATACCTTTGACTTTGAACCAACATTACAAGGGTCATTCTAAATTTTCCTGTTTTCTGGATTGTACCTTCTTTCTCAGATAGTGAGAAATTTGGCTCCCTTTATATACAATATGTATCTTTATTTGTTAAGCCCTGGTACACGTGTTACAGTAGCTTATAAATCTAACCCATAGCTCTGTGAGAAACAAATTACCAATTATAGTTTTGCGTGCAACTGATTTTGTCTTTAACCTTACAGTAACTAGTCAAAACGCCATTTTATTTATTTATTTATTTATTTATTTATTGAGACAGAGTCTCGCTCTGTCAACCAGACTGGAGTGCAGTGGCACAATCTTAGCTAACCTAGACTTCTGCCTCTCAGGTTAGCACAGTTCTTGTGCTTCACCTCCCAAGTAGCTGGGACTACAGGCATGCACCACCACACCCAGCTAATTTTTGTATTTTTAGCAGAGATAGAGTTTCACCGTGTTGACCAGGTGGGTCTCAAACTCATGGCCTCATGTGATCTGTCTGCCTCTGCTTCCCAAAGTGCTGCGATTACAGGCGTGCACCACTGAGCCTGGCTCAAAACACCATTTTTCAGTTACTCAGGTCATTTCCTTTCTTCTTCACCCTCATTATATATTCTTCAGTCTCATTATATAATTTATTTGTAATATGGTTAGACTGATTTGTCACAGTCTGCATTCCACCTTGGGTTGCTATCACATTCTGGTTGATTTTTTTCCCTCTTGGTCATGTCATAAATAAAAATAGATAGACAACAAGTGTTTAAAAGTGTGGAGAAATTGGAACCTTGTATATTGCTGAGGAAATTATAATATGATAGAGCTACTTTGGAAGACAATTTGGCAGTTCCTCAAAATGTTAAATATAGTTTCTATATAACCCAGTAGTTCTATCTATCTATCTCTCTATCTCTCTATCTCTCTATCTATCTATCTATCTATCTATCATCTCCATGATAAAGTTTTACAGTTCACATAAAAATCTGTACATAAATGTTCATAGTACCATTATTTAAAATAGTCAAAAACTGGAAACAACCCAAATAAACATCAGCTGATTAATGGATAAACACAAGGTGGTTTACCTATATGATGAAATGTTATTTGGCAACCAAAATAAATTAAGTACTGATACATGCTATGAAATGGATAAACCTTGAAAACATTATGCTACATGAAAGAAGGAAATCACAAAAGATTGCATATAGTCTGAGTCTGTTTTTATAAAATGTCCAGATTTAGGCAGATACACAGAGACATATAGTAGGTTAGTGATTACCTAGAGCTAGGGGAAGGGGTAATGGAGAGTATTGCTAATGGGTACAGGGAGAATAAAATATTCTAAAATTAGATTACATTTATGGTTGCAAAACTCTGAATATACTAAAAACTTCTGAATTGTGTACTTTATGTGGATATATGAATTCTGTATCAATAACTTTATTTTAAAAAGTCTTAATGCACAACTCTCTTCCATTACATTAAAAGTAATTCAGTTTACCAACACAAGATTAGGATCATTTCATTTTCTTGTGAAGAACAGAATATTATCATATATTTACTAGTGTAGATTTTTAGCATAAAAGGCTAAGGTAGTTGAGGTTTGTCAAAATTTCAAGCAAAAGAAAATTAATATCATGATTGATGTAGAGACTAAAGATCATCTTCTGAGAAATAAGTGAAAATATCTAGCCCATTACCAGCTACCCCTCTTTTGAAAACAGATGTACCCATATTTAATTATAAAAATCACTATTATGTTATACATTTCTGCTTTGATCTAGGACAGGACAGTATTGATTCTTCATATTCTTGGTTTTATTTTTATTTATTTATTTGTTTTATTTTTTTTGAGACGGAGTGTTGCTCTGTCGCCTAGGCTGGAGTGCAGTGGTGCCATCTCCACTCACTGCAAGCTCCGCCCTTCCGGGTTCACACCTTTCTCCTGCCTTAGCCTCCCAATTCTTCATATTCTTTATCATAAATATATTGTGGTGTTAGTTCATGAGGTAAAAACTAGGAGCCCCAGTAGTAGAGACGGCAAGAAGCTTACTAAAAATTAGCACAGCCATTTAGTGTTCGACCTAGTTTTCAAATCTAGGTCTAACTCATCCCAAAGCCCTAATACTTTCTAGTGATTACCAGCATGAATTTTGAGAGTAATTAGATTTCTCAGTTAGCATGCTTATATCATTTGGCTACTTTGAAGACAATTTTATAGCTTCTAAGAGAAACCATTTTTTAATGTAATAAACAGTGTGCAAAAATATTGCTTTTATTCTGAATTTTGTCTAAATAATATACAAAAATGTGAAAATCAAATAAATTATTTACCGAGATATTAATTATTCTAACTATGAGAAAAATAATCATAAGTAAACAGGAAAAAATTGAAACTGTCCAGAGACATGATCCTTGATTTCCTTATCTCATGCCAGTAATGTCTCTGATCCAGCTTATTATATTTAAAGAATAATCTCATATTTATATTTTACTTTGCTCAAGATGGATTTAAGACAATATACATAAATCCTTAAAATCAGTATATTAAAGTATAAAATAAACATGGCATTCAGAAGAAAGGAAAGAAAATTAATTTAGGCAAGAAAGGATAAAGCAAGAGACAAGATTAATAATTGTTGTGTGTTAAATAGTGTCTCCCAAAAAGATAGGCCTACTTCCTAACCTCTGGAACCTGTAAATGTGATCTTATATGGAAAAGGGGCCTTAGCAGATCTAAAGTTAATGATTTTGCTCTGTAATCATCCTGAGTTAGCCAAACGGGACCTGAATCCAATGAAAGTGTCCTTAGAGTAGAGGAGAAGGCCATGTGGACATGGAAGCAGAGATTGAAGTTATGCAGCCACTAACCAAGGAATGCTTGGAGCCCTCAGGAGCTAGAGGAGGGAACGACAGAACAGCATGGCCAATACCTTGATTTTGAACTTTTGGTCTCCAGGTTTGAAAACAAACAAAAGAAACTTCCGTTGTTTCTTCTATCCACTCAGTTTGTGTGAATTTGTTAGAACAGCCACAGGAAAGTAACACAATACTCTAAATAAATTGTCTTGGTAGAAAAGTTTTTAACATTTCTTTCCTGTTTTCCCTCCCTCCCTTCTTTCCTTCCTTTTTCCCTCCCTTCGTCACTCCCTCCCTTTCTCCCTTCCTCCCTTCTTTCCTTCCTCTTTTCTTTCTTTCCTTTCTTTCCTTCTTTCTCTCTTTCTCTCTTTCTTTCTCTCTCTCTTTCTCTTTCCTCCTTTTCTCACTCTCTTTATTAAAACATAATTGGCAAATAAAAAGTATATGTATTTAAGATATCTGACATGATTTCATACATGTACACATTGTGGAAATAATTACCAAAATAAAGTTAATTAACATATTACTCACCTCATATAATTATCTTTGTGTCTATGTGTCCGGTGAGAACACTTAAGATCTACTCTCTTAACAAATTTTTAGTATACAATACAGTCACCATGCTGCCACATTAAATCTCCAGAACTTATTTGTTGTATAACTGAAACTTTGTACTATTTGACCAACATTACCCCATTTCCCCCACCCACCAGCACCTGGCAAGCAAGATACCAGTCTCTGCTTCTATAAGTTCAACTTTTTTAGATTCCACATATAAGTGGGATAATGCAGTATTTGTTTTTCTATGTCTGCCTTACTTCACTTAGCATAATGTACTCCAAGTTCATCCATGTTGTACCATATGTTAGAATTTCTTTTCTTTTTAAGGCTGAATAATATTCTATTAAAGAATTGAATATATCCCACTTTTAAAATTCATTTCCTGCTGACAGATACTTAGGTTATTTCCATATCTCTGCTATTGTGAATAATGCTGCAATGAATATGGAAGTGCAGATATCTCCTTGAGATACTGATTTCATTCATTTTAGATATATACCCAAAGTGCTAGATTGTGTGGCAGTACTCTTTTTTTATTTTTTGAGGAATCTTCATACTGTTTTTCATAATGGCTATGACAATTTACATCCCTATAAACAGTGTGCAATGTTTTCCTTTTCTCCACATCCTTGTTAACATTTGTTATTTTTTTCTTTTGGATAATAGCCAGTCTAACAGGTGTGAGGTAATGTGTCATTGTTGTTTTGATTTGCATTTCCTTGATGATTATTATTGTTGAGTGTCTTTTCATACACCCGTTGGCCGTTTGTATATCATCTTTGAAAAAATGTCTATTCAGGTCCTTTGCCTATTTTAAAATCAGGGGTTTCTTTTGCAATTGAGTTGTATGACTTTCTTATATATTTTGGACATAATCCATTGTTAGGTGTACGGTTTGCAAATACTTTATTTCACAACTTGTATTTTTATTTGCTGTTTCCTTTCCTGCACAGAAGCGTTGTGTTTTTTTGTTTGTTTGTTTGTTTTGTTGTTGGTTTTTTTTTGTTTTTTTTTAGAGATGGCTTTTTCTGTTACCCAGGCTCGAGTGCAGTGGCACAATCATAGCTCACTGCAGCCTGGAACTCCTAGGGTCAAGTAACTCACTTACCTCAGCCACCTAGCTGGAACTACAGGCATATGCCACCATGCCTAGCTAATCGTTTTGTTTTCATATTTTTGGAGATGAGTATTGCTATGTTGCCCAGTCTCTAAACAATATAACTTGGTTTGTCTCAAACTCCTGGCCTTAAGCTGTCCTCCCACCTCAACCTCATGAGTTGCTGGACTTACAGGCTACAGAAGCTTTTTAATTTGATGTAATCCCACTTGTTTATTTTTACTTTTGTTGCCAGTGTTTTTGGTGTTGTATAAAAAAACCTTGCCAAGACCAACATAAAGGAGCTTTTCCCTGTGTTTTATCCAAAGAGTTTTAGGGTTTCAGGTCATACATGTTCAAAATGCATTCATTTTGAGTTATTTTTTATGTATGATATAAGATAAAACTTCAGTTTCATTATTTTTCATGTGAATATCCAGTTTTACCACCACCATTTGTTGGATGATGCGTTCCCCATTGCGTATTTTTGGAACCCTTGTCAAAAATTAGGTGACTGCATATGTGTAGCTTTATTTCTGAGCTCTTTATTGTGTTCCATTGGTCTATAAGTCTGATTTTATGCCAGTACCATGCTGTTTTGATTACTATAGCTTTGTAATATAGTTTCTAATCAGGCAGTCTGATGTCTTCAACTTTGTTCTTCTTTCTCAAGATTACTTTGGCTTTCTGGGGTTATCTGTGGTCCCATACAATTTTAGGATTATTTTTCCTATTTCTGTTTTTAAAAAGTCATTTTAATTTTGATAGGCATTACTTTAAATTTGTAGATCATGTTGGGTAGTACGAGAATTTTAACAATATTTATTATTCCAATTCATGAACATGGAATATCTTTCCACTTATTTGTGTCTTTCTTTAATTTTTTTTCATCAATGCCTTACGATTGTCAGTACAAAGATCTTCCATATTGCGGGATCTGGCCAGCAGCCCACAATGCAGCGAGGCTCTCTCTTTGTTCCCAGGTGGATCGGCAGGTCGAGAAATACTAGACACACACAAGATAGTGAAAGTTGGGTCCGGGGGGTCACCGCCTTCTGGTCCCGTGGTGCCAACAATACACTGGATATGCCAGCATTTATTATGAAGTTTAGTGAAGGCGTGGGTAGGTTATTGAGGGATTTAGGGTCGTTTGATTATGAGGTGAGATGGTCACATGGGGATGAAGTAATTTTTTAACATAACATCTGTATGCCCAAGTACAGTATACAGAGATAAGAATTTACAAAATAGTGTGTGCATCAGTAATTTCTAACAGAGCCTTAAAACAGGAACACAGTCTTTCTATAACCTATGATTAGGAAGATATTAATCAGCAGTAACAGTTGCAGCAAAATCTGGTTACAAACAATTCATAGAAACAGGATGGGAAGTTAGACAACTGGTTAGACCAGAATTTCTCAGAAGGGAGTATTCCTTAACCCTAAAGAGGCCTAGAAGAGCTGCAGCAAGATGAGGGCATTTATAGTCCTATCTTATCCATATGGACAGGCGCCCCCCATGCATCCATTTATAGGCTTTCCATGAGGGTCACATTCCATTCCCAGAGCTATGAACATCTACTTTTCTGGTATAGAAGTCTTGGTGATGTGAAACCTCCCTGACTGCATGTCCATTCATAGGCTCTCTGCAGGGGGAAGCACATCATGCGCTGTTGGCTCATTCTGGCAGTCCAGCCTGGCATTCTCTTTACACAATCCTGCATGCAATTTTGTATTTACAATAATCAGGAGCATTTCATCTTTTATTCCGTAGCAATAGTTTCAGGGGGTCTCCCTACGCTTCCACCTCCTTAAACTTTTGTCTATGTATTTTATTCTTTTTGATGTGATGGCACATAGAATTTTTTTCTTAATTGGATAGTTTGTTATTTAGTATATAGAAATTCAACTGATTTTTATATATTGATTTTGTGTCTTGCAACTATACTGAATTTGTTTATGCTGACAGTTTTTTCATTTTTAGGTTTTCCTGTATGTAAAATCATGTCATTTGTAAACATTAATCATTTCACTTCTTTCATTCTGATTAAGATGACGTTTATCTTTTTATTTTTGCATAATTGCTTTGGCTACAACTCCCAGTACTCTGTTGAATAGAAATGGCAAAAGTAGGCACCCTTGTCTTGTTCCTCGTCTATCTCTCAGCTTTTCTACCAGCTTTTCACCACTGAGTATGATGTTAGCTGTGATTTTGTTATATATGGCATTTGTTACATTGAGGATCTTTCCACCTAATTTGTTGAGAATTATTTTTATCATGAAAGGATGTTGAATTTTGTCAAATGTCTTTTCTGCATCTATTGGCATGATCATATAATTTTTATCCTTTGTCCTATAAGTGTGGTGTATCACATTAATTGATTTGTGTACATGAAACCATCTTTACATCCCAGGGATAAAACCCACTTGATTTTGCTGAATGAATGATGCTTTCCATGTGCTGTTGTTTCTTAGATACCAGTCTTATGAGAGGCAGGGAAACCCTCCTCTGCAAGCCTAGGAAGAAAAAAGCTATAAGCAGTCCAGTAGCTTCCTTCAAGAAAATTCGCTATTCAACTCATGGCCTATCTCTAGGACTCTTTAAGTCTTTTGTGGATTAACATAGGTGTTAAGGATTAAAAATACATCTAGGTTGGGCATGGTTGCTCATGCCCATAATCCCAGCTCTTTGGGATCCCAGGCAGATTACTTGAGCGCAGGATTTCAAGACCAGCCTGGACAATGTGGTGAAACCTCATCTCTACAAAAAATTAAAAAATTAGGCAAGTATGGTGGCCTCTGCTCGTAGTCCCAGCTACTCAATAACTGAGGTGGGAGGATCGCTTAAGCCTGGGAGGTAGGTGTTGCAGTGAGCCAAGATCTTGCTACTGCACTCTAACCTGGGTGACATAGTGAGACCCTGTCTCCAGAATATATATATATGTGTGTGTGTGCATGCGTGTGTATTTTGAATACCTCCTTTGCAAATACTCTTTAGCTAGAAGTCTAGCACTTCATTTTGGAATATAGAAAATAAAACATTCCAAATTGTTTTAGGACATCAACTGAAACTAATTGAGATAATTAAATGTGTGAGATATTGCTGAGAGATCAATGAATATAAAAATGATACATTAGTCCATTTTCATACTGCAATGAAGAAATACCTGAGACTGGGTAATTTATAAAGAAAAAAGGTTTAATAGATTCATAGTTCCACATGGCTCAGGAGGCATCCCAATCATGGTGGAAGGTGAAGGTGGAGCAAAGGCACATCTTACATTTTGACAGGCAAGAGATTGTGTGCAGGGTAACTGCCCTTTATAAAACCATCAGATCTCATGAAACATATTCACTACCATGAGAACAGATGGGAAAAACCTGACCCCATGATTAAATTACCTCCAAACGGGTCCCTCCCAAGAGACATGGGGATTATGGGAGCTATAATTCAAGATAAGATTTGGGTGAGGACACAAAGCCTAAGCACATTATTCCAAGCTGGCCCCTCACAAATCTCATATCCTCACATTTCAAAACCAACTATGCCTTCCCAGCAGTCCCCTAAAGTCTTAACTAATTTCAGCATTAACTCAAAAGTCCGCAGTCCAAAATTTCATGTGAGACAAGGCAAATCCCTTCTGCCTATGAGCTTACAAAATCAAAAACAAGTTAGTTACTTCCTAGATACATTGGGGGTACAGTCATTGGGTAAATACACCTGTTCCCAAAGGGAGAAATTCACCAAAATGAAGAGGCTAGAGACCCCATGCAAGTTTGAAATCTAGCAGGACCATCAAATCTTAAAGCTCCAAAATGATCTCCTTTGACTACATGTTTCACATCCAGGTCATGCCAATGCAAGAGGTGGGTTCCCATGGTCTTGTGAAGCTTTGTCCCAGTGGCTTTGCAGAATACCACCCCAGTTCCAGCCGCTTTCATGGGCTGGCATTGAATGTCTGCAGCTTTTCCAAATGCAAGGTGCAAGCTCTAGGTGGATCTACCATTCTGGGGTCTGGAGGGCAGTGATGCTCTTCTCATAACTCCACTAGGCAGTGCCCAAGTGGGGACTCTGTGTGGAGGCTCTCATCCCACATTTGCCTTCTGTACTGCCCTAGCAGAGGTTCTCCAGGTTGCCCTTGCAGCACACCTCTGCCTGGACATCCAGACATTTCCATACATCCTCTGAATTCTAGGCAGAGGTTACCAAATCTCAATTCTTGACTTTTGTGCACCCACAGGCTGAACACCATGTATAAAGTGTAAAAGCTTGTGGCTTGTACCCTCTGAAGCAATAGCCTGAGCTATATATTGGCCCTTTTAGTCATGGCTGGGACTCAGGGCACCAAGCCCCGAGACTGCATGCAGTAGGGCCCTGGACTCTGCCCAGGAAACCATTTTTCCCCCCAGGCCTCCAGGCCTGTGATGGGAGGAGCTGCCGTGAAGACCTCTGACATGATCTGGAGACATTTTCCCCATTGTCTTGACAATGAACATTTGGCTGCTCATTACTTGTGCAAATTTCTGCAGCTGGCTTGAATTTCTCCTCAGAAAATGGGTTTTTGTTTTCTGTTACATTGTCAGCTGCAGATGTTTCAAACTTTTATGCTCTGCTTCCCTTTAAACATAAGTTTCAATTCCAACCCATATCTTTGTGAATGAATAAAACTGAATGCTTTTTAGGGCACTCAAGTCACATCTCGAATGCTTTGCTGCTTAGAAATTTCTTCTGCCAGATACCCTAAATCATCTCTCTCAAGGTCAAAGTTCCACAGATCTCTAAGGCAGGGGCAAAATGCCACCAGTCTATTTGCTAAAGCATGACAAGAATTACCTTTGCTCCAGTTCCCAATATGTTTCTTATTTCCATCTGAGACCACCTCAGCCTGGATTCATTGTTGATATTACTATCAGCATTTGAGTGAAAACCATTCAAAAAGTCTCTAGGAAGCTCCAAAGTTTCCCACATCATCCTATCTTCTTCTGAGACTTCCAAACTCTTCCAACCTCTGCCTGTTACTTACCCAGTTCCAAAATTGTTTCCACATTTTCATGTATCTTACTAGCAGTACCCCACTCTACCAGTACCAATTTAATGTGTTAGTCCTTTCTCACACTGCTAATAAAGACATACTCAAGACCGGGTAATTTATAAAGGAAAGAGGTTTAAATGACACACAGTTCAGAATGGCTGAGAGGGCCTCAGGCAACTTAGAATCATGGCAGAAGGAGAAATAAACACATCCTTCTTCACATGGCAGCAGGAAGGAGAAGGGCAGAGCAAAGGAGTGAGGAGAAGCCCCTTACTAAACCATCAGATCTCATGAGAACTCACTCACTATCACACAAATAGCATGGAGGTAACCACCCTCATGATTCAGTTCCCTCCCACTGAGTCCCTCCCATGACATGTGGGGATTGTGGGGGCTACAGTTCAAAATGATATTTGGGTGGGGACATAGCCAAACCATATCAGATGGAGAAATGATTTGACAACATGGAGGTTAACTTGACAAAAGCAGTTTTCATAAAGGAGTGAAGGGAAAGCCTAATTGGAGTAGGTTCAGAAAAGAATAAAAGGAAGGCAAGTGGATTCAGCAAATATAGATTACAGTTTCACTGAATTTTACTGTAGAATGGTGAAAATTGGTTTTTAAAAATATTTGTGAGTTAGAGAATCTCAGAAGACTTTTTGTAAGATAGAATGTGATAGCTTCTTTCTAGTATGACAATAATAATTCAGTAGATAGATTATTCTCTGGTAAAATTGAAAATGTAGGTATGTGAGGAAAACAAGTTCCAAGTGTGTCCTTTGTTGGGTGAAGGAGATGGGATCTTATGCACAAGTGGGTGTTGGTCTTATATACTAACAACAAGAAATGCTGAAACAAAGATTAAAGGAGCCAGTAGATTGTTGAAAGTTGTATCGAAGTTTGTGGAAGTTCTCCAGTTGTCTTTTCTATTTTCTTTGTGAGATAAGAACTATTTTATCAAATAAAGGTTAAGAGAAGAGGGGGGTATTGCAGTTTTTAGGAAAGATACATGAATTGGTCATGTTCTTAAAGGGTAAGATTGAAGAGGACTATCTAATAGTATAGCGTGCTGCCTGAGATTCACTTGAGGCTTATCCTTAACCGTTTAAAATGAGTCTAATCTACAACAAACTAACTTTCAGCGTTCTGGTAGCTTTTAGCACTTTTGCAATAGAAGCAACAGTGAGTTAGATTTTAGCGGGTTGGAACTTACTTTTCTGGACACAGGCAATGGCAGGAGAAAGGAACAAAGAAGTGAAGGATTTTGCAAAGCAATGTTTTAATATCAGTGAAATCCAAGACAGATCATGAAGGAATGGATGAAGATGAGAGGGTGTACATACTAGAGTATTGCAGGAAATTGTAGGATTGAAAAATTGTTGATGTTGGTAAGAGAAGAAATAGGCTTGAAAAAGTAGAGTAGTGGTCAGAGCTCAGGATGCTTGAAGTGAAGACATTGGCAAGTGTGCAATTATTATTAAGACAAATGAGAGAAAATGATTATTGCAAGTGAGAAATGAAAAGGATTGAAATTGATGGGTGGACCATCAATGTATATGTTAATATCAAAAAGAACAGTAGAGGAGAGAGAGATTTAGCTGGATACAAAAACTTGCAATATAATATCAATGGTACACTGTCTTTTTTCTTGTTATTCAGCATTTCAATTATTTTTGCACCAGTTGTCTCTCTGGGATTGTAGGCAAGTGATAAGGACAGATCTTGAAATTTTATGGTCAACACCAGATATTCAAAATGTCCTACAGTGCTTTATGGTCTTCATGGTTTATGAGGCAATTTCATATGCATTATCTTATTTATTTTTATAGTTTTCTAGTGAGACAATTAGAGATGATATTGTTATAAAAGCTTTATAGATGAGGAAATTGAAGTTTGATTATATTAAATCATTTGCTACTATATCTATGGCTGGAAAATGATTAAAAAAAAGTTTCCATGAGACCAAATTCCACATGGATATGTTCTGAGAATGGTAGATAGAAGTTTATTAAGTATTACACCAAATACATTGACCTCATTCTTTGATATGTTTATGAAGCCCCAGCATTTACATGAACATTTATATGCAATGGAATTGAAAAAAAAAATTCTTAAACATATTTGATTTTGTTTTCAAAATATAGTTTAATTTTTTCTGCCCTTCCCTGAGATAAACAATAAGTATTTTGTGTTAAGCACACATAGTAATTCATAATGTGTTAGTTATTGTAAGGTAATACATTATTAAGTGCATACACTTTTTTTTAAAAGGAACTAGATTAACTATACTTATATATATAGATGTAAAAGAGTAAATAAAATAGTGGAAGCAACAATTCAATAGAATTAAAATACTGTCACAATGAGAATATATTAAATATACAAGGAAATCTAATTATTTTGTCTATTCATAAAAGCCTTAAGATACTATAAATGGAAAATGAAAAAAGCTTGAAGTCGTCTATATCTGCTCTTTTTTAAAAGAAAAGAAATCAGTGTGAAAACTAGTAATAGAAAAATGCTCTCATTTGCTAATGAAGAAAATGTATCTTAAACAAAGAATTAAAGCTATTCATAATGATAAGATAATAGACGCATTCTTGAAAACTCACCAACAAAATAAACTAACACAAGAACAGAAAACCAAACACCGCATGTTCTCACTCATAAGTGGGAGGTGAACAATGAGAACACGTCGGCACAGGGAGGCAAATATCACACACTGAAGCATGTTGGGGGCTGGGGGGCAAGGGGAGGGATAGCATTAGGAGAAATACGTAATGTAGATGATGGGTTGATGGGTGCAGCAAACCACCATGGCATGTGTATACCTAAGTAACAAACCTGCATATTCTGCACATGTATCCCCGAACTTAAAGTATAATAATAATAATAAAAGAAAGTTTATTCCTTAATTTTATTTAGAATTTACCCACAAATTCAAGGCCAATGCAGTATGTCCTGAGGATTAATTTTTTGTGTCAGCTTGACTGGGCAAAGGGATGCCATATAGCCAATAAAGCATTCTTTCTGGGTATCTTTATGAGTTTGTTTCCAGAAGAGATTAGCATTTGAACAGGTAGACTGAGTAAAGAAGACCACCCCTCCACCAGTGTGGGTGGGCATCTTCCAATCCATTGATGGTCTGAATAGAACAAAAAGGTATAGGAAGGGAAAATTCAGTCTCTCTTCTTGAGCTGGGGTGTCTGCTTTTTTCTGCTCTGAGATATCAGGCCTTTGGAATCGGACCAGAACTTCCATCATTGGTTCCCCTGGTTCTCAGGTCTTTGGACTTTGAATTATGCCACTAGCTTTTCTGATTCCCCAGCCTGCAGATGGCAGATCATGGACATGCTCAGCCTCTATCATTGTGTGAGCCAATTTCTATAATATATACATATATCAATAGGAAATTAGTAATTGGAGAACCCTGACTAATAAGGACATTATACAGAATTAAGAATTCTACTTCTTCAAAAGGAAGGGGGAAAATAATCTTTATTTTTTCAACTATCATATTCCTAGAATATCAACAGACATCAAGTAAATGCTTCTTACATTAATAAGAGATACAATGACCAGATGCATTTGAAATCGAAAAAAAATCAACATCTCTCTTACAGCCTATCAATAACCTGTTAGAAAATGTGATGGATTAAAAAATACCCTCTTTATAATCGAACCATTACATTCTTCAGAACAATTCTACCTAAAAGAATAGTACCTGTTTTAAGAAAATTACAGGATTCCCCTGAAAGACTGAAAACAAGATTTGAATGAAAGTTACACTGTTATTGACAGGAAGACTGAAAAAGTATAAAAAGGCAATTTTTTTAAAATTAACTAAACTTCATTTAAATGAATATCTATTTATAACTTAAAATGCATTATTAGCAAACTAAGCATATAAGAGAATTTACCTAATCTGATAATAAGTACCTTATAAAATGCAGCAGATATCATACTTAACAGTGAATTGCTAAAAGCTTTCTTCCTGGATTTGGGAAAAGAGCAAGGATGCCTACTTGTTTTTAATACTGAAAATAATCTCTGTTATGCAATATTGTACTGATGTTCCTATCTACTACAAGACGACAAAAAGAACACATAAAGTTTAGAAAGAAAAGGTAAGATTCAATATTTGCAGATGACATAAATTCTGTGTAAAGATATTCCAGAAGAAATTACAGATAAACTGTTAGAATCAATAAGTAAGTTTAACAAGTTTACTGAATATAAGATAAATATACAAAATTACATTTCTATATAGAAGCAATGAATACATAAAAATAAAATATAAAATTTACAACAGCATAAATATCAAATAACTAAAAATATATCTAACAAAATAAATGACCTCTACATCGAAAACTGCAAAACAGTAGAGAAACAAATTAAAGAGGACTTGAGTAAATGGAAGTATATAAAAATTCATGGACCAGAAGATTCAATTTTATAAAGATATCAAATACCCAGATTGAACTATGTATTAATGCAATCCTAATCAAAATCCCAGTAGGGGCGTGTGTGTGTGTGTGTGTGTGTGTGTGTGTGTGTGTGTGTGTGTTTATATCGAAAATTGGCAAGCTGACTCTAAAATTTTTATGGAATTATACAGGACCAAGAAGAGCCAAGACAGTTTGGAGAAAAAAAATAAGTTGGAAGACATATACTACCAAGTATTGAAGTTTGCTATCAAATCATGCAGTAACAAAGCAGCAGGTATTGATACAAGGATGGAAAAATAGCCCAATGGAATGAAATAGAGTTGAGATACAGACCCAGTCATATATGTTCCACCTGATTCATGATAATGGTCACAATGAAGGGTTGTGGAAATTCTTTTTCAACATATGTAGCTTAGAGAATCTGATATCAAAAAAATATGCTAGGGAAGCAAGGAAGAAATAATATGAAAGTACAAAACTTACAGTAATATTAAGGACACAGAAAAACACAGATTGTTATAATACTGTAATTGTCGTGTGTAAACTACCCACCTTGAGTAAAAAGACTAAGAAAGGAACTGATCAAAAATAATAACTACAACGACTTTTCAAGACATAGACAATACACTAAGATATACATGGAAACAACAAAAAGCTCAAAAGTGGGGGGATGAAGTTAAAACTTTAGAGTTTTTAATAGTTTTATCTTTGCTTATTTGTTTGTTTATATAATAAGTGTTACATTGTCATGAGTTTAAAATAATAGTTGTCATCAGTCTAAAAAAATAAGAAACTCCTTTGTGTTCTGTGAAATCATCTCACAGAGTTCAAGCCTCATGGCAACCTCAAATCAAAAAGCATACAACAGATACATAATGAAAAATTAGCAAAAAGTTAAAACATACCAACAGAGAAAGATCACCTCCACTGAAAGGAAGTCAGGAAGGAAGAGGAGGCCACAAAACAATCAGGGAACAAATTAAAAAATGGCAAGAGTAAGTCCTTACTTATCAATAATACCATTGAATGTAAATGGGCTAAACTCTTCAATCAAAAGACAGTGACAGAGTGGATTAAAAAAATCATAATATAGATTGATGGTTTCCAGCTGTATCCATGTCCCTACAAAGACATGAACTCATCCTTTTTTATGGCTGCATAGTATTCCATGGTGTATATGTGCCACATTTTCTTAATCCAGTCTGTCATTGATGGACATTTGGGTTGGTTCCAAGTCTTTGCTGTTGTGAATAATGCCACAGTAAACATATGTGTGCATGTGACTTTATAGCATAGCAGCACGATTTATAATCCTTTGGGTATATACCCAGTAATGGGATGGCTGGGTCAAATGGTATTTCTAGTTCTAGATCCTTGAGGAACCGCCACACTGTCTTCCACAATGATTGAACTAGTTTACGGTCCCACCAACGGTGTAAAATTGTTCCTATTTGTCCACATTCTCTCCAGCATCTGTTGTTTCCTGACTTTTTAATGATCGCCTTTCTAACTGTTGTGATATGGTATCTCATTGTGGTTTTGATTTGCATTTCTCTGATGGTGAGTGATGATGAGCATTTTTTCATGTGTCTGTTGGCTGCATAAATGTCTTCTTTTGAGAAGTGTCTGTTCATATCCTTCATCCACTTTTTGATGGGGCTGTTTGTTTTTTTCCTGTAAATTTGTTTGAGTTTTTTGTAGGTTCTGGATATTAGCCCTTTGTCAGACCAGTAGCTTGCAAAAATTTTCTCCCATTCTGGAGGTTGCCTGTTCACTCTGATGGTAGTGTATTTTGCTGTGCAGAAGCTCTTTAGTTTAATTAGATCCGATTTGTCAATTTTGGCTTTTGTTGCCATTGCTTTTGGTGTTTTAGACATGAAGTTCTTGCCCATGCCTATGTCCTGAATGGTATTGCCTAGGTTTTCTTCTAGGGTTTTTATGGTTTTAGGTCTAACATTTAAGTCTCGAATCCATCTTGAATTAAGTTTTGTATAAGGTGTAAGGAAGGGATCCAGTTTCAGCTTTCTACATATGGCTAGCCAGTTTTTCCAGCACCATTTATTAAATAGAGAATCCTTTTCCCATTTCTTGGTTTTGTCAAGTTTGTCAAAGATCTGATGGTTGTAGATGTGTGGTATTATTTCTGAGGGCTCTGTTCTGTTCCATTGGTCTATATCCCTGTTTTGGTACCAGTACCATGCTGTTTTGGTTACTGTAGCCTTGTAATATAGTGTTCTCACTCCTAGGTGGGAATTGAACAGTGGGAATACTTGGACACTGGAAGGGGAACATCACACACTGGGGCCTGTCATGGGGTGGGGAAGGGGGGAGGGATAATATTAGGAGATATACCTAATGTAAATGATGAGTTAATGGGTGCAGCACACCAGCATGGCACATGTATACATACGTAAGAAACCTGCACGTTGTGCACATGTACCCTAGAACTTAAAGTATAATAAAAAATAAATTAATTAATTAAAAAAAGAAAATATTCAAGAGGGACATAACTCAGTAAAAATGTATTTCCTGTCTTAAAAATAAATAAAATAAAAATCATAGTATAAAAAAGAGCAAAACTGCAAGACCCAATGATCTGTTGCCTACAAGAAACACACTTCACCATAAAGATGTA
The DNA here is from genome assembly GCF_000951045.1 of Mandrillus leucophaeus. Classification (NCBI taxonomy): domain Eukaryota; kingdom Metazoa; phylum Chordata; class Mammalia; order Primates; family Cercopithecidae; genus Mandrillus; species Mandrillus leucophaeus. Next base: position 8,629,583 of record NW_012105364.1, read on the forward strand.
TAGACTTAAAATAAAGGAATGGAAAAACATATTCCATGCAAATTGGAACCAAAAAGGAACAGGAGTAGCTATACATTTATCAGACAAAATAGATGTCAAGACAAAAACTATAAAAAGGTGGCAAGCCACCCAGTAAAAGAAGTAGAAGATATTTGCATTATACATACAAGAAACTGTATCCAGAATATGTAACAGAGGAGTTAAAGTTGATAAGAAAAAAGATAAATGACTCAATAGAAAATGAGCAAAAAATATGGTCGCTTTCAGAAGGAGATACTCAAATACTCAATAATTATAGGAAAAGCAATTCAACTTCTTTAATCATAGAAAACTGCATATCAAAACTATAACTACATTTTACATAGTACAAACACATCATAATGGCAACAATAAAAAAGGCAATCTGAAATGCTGGTAAGGATGTAGAGTATTTAAAATTATCTTCATCTACTACAGTGTTAGTAAGTTCAACTACTTTGGAAAACTCTTTGGCAATACCCACATAATAACCAAAAAGAATTATTGAATATATTGTTATAGGCACTGGACATACAGCAATGAGAAAAGCAGAAAATACAATACTTGGCTTTATAGGTTTCACAATAAATAAATAAGCACATATAATTTTAAAAATATGATGGTTATAAATGATAGGGAGAAAAATAAATCAAAAAAGGAGGATAAGGAGTAATGAAGGGTGTAATTTTAGACAATATGTTCCCAAACTAGAAATAAAATCTAAATATATAATATCAGTATAATTTTTTTTATACATAATAATTATACATATTTTGGGGTATATGTGGTATTATGACATATGCATACAAGTGTAAGGATCAAATCAGGGTATTTAGGATATTCATAGTATAAAACATTGTTTCTTTGTGTTGGGATCATTTCAAATCTTTTCTTCTAGCTGTTTTGAAATATATAACAAATTCTCGTTAACTATAGTCACTCTACTGTATTATTGAACACTAGAACTTATCCCTTTCACGTAACTCTATGTTTGTACCCACTATTTTAATATATGTTATCAACAGTATAAAAATTATACAGCTATTAAAAGTAGATTAATAAACTTGAAAAAATCTAAGAAGTACTTTTAAATGTCTATGGCCAAAGTATTAATATTCACACTATTCTAACTATGCAAGATTTGTCTTCATTTAAATATAGTATAAAATATGTATATATAAAATATACTATGTAAAAAGTAACAACTGGAACTTTTTGCAAAAAAAAATTAGTCAGTGTTACAAAATGGAAATTTACGTCATGAAAAGATCATAATTTGTTAAAATTAAAGTAAAATATTTGGCAATAAATTGTATATATTTTGACACACTGCAATTCATCAAAGAGTAAGCATTGTAGAACTCTGAGTTCATGTTGTCTAATCTTGCAATAAATATAAATAAACATATAAATAGATCACATACATATTAATGGAATGAATCATATAATGTGTATTTCTTTTGAAGTAAAATACATTTACAAAGAATTTTTATTGACTTTTGGATACAATATATTAATAAATGTGAACTGGCATTCAAAATGATTGCAAAATTAACAGTAAATACATATTTGTCTATAAATATATACTTGCAAAAAGTTATTCAATTATTACATCCCTAAATAAAACTCTATGGGTTTTAAAAATTTGTTTTGTAAGTTAATAAGATCATTCCTATATCAGCGACAGAAGTAATTTTCTACAAATGCAATTGGCTTTAGGCTTTGCCATATTCAAAGAGTCATTCTAACCTTCATACAATCAAATTTTTGTAAGTTTGTCTGGTTGATAAGAGATATTGTAAATATGATTTGCGTAGTTTATTTCATTGGTGTGAGAGGGAGCTATTCAAATGTAATTTCACTTCTATTCTTTTATTAGTTGTTTTAATAACACACACACACATGCACTTGTAAAACAATGATTATATCTTTTTGTTTAGGTGCTACTATTTTTTATTTTATAAAAATAATTTATATTCATTGTTGAAAATTTGAAAAATTTGAACCAAAGTACCAGAAGGAAGTAAACATCATTCATGGTTCTAATGTATATAAACAGCCAGAGTTAATGTTTTGGTTTGTTTCCTTCTAACTGGTCCTAGAGAGAAATGTCTGTCTTGAGATCATAGTATGGAAATGGTTCTGGCCTCAATATGTATTATTCTTAAAATTATATTGTTTCCCATGTTATTAATATTACTTCATAATGCCAATAATGGCTGTGCCATTATTTATATACTCAATTGTGTTTTTGTTTATTGGGTTGCGCCAACTTTTTACTTTTCATAAATAATTCCTAATGAACATTTTTGCAAATAATTTTTTCATATATGTGATTTTTATATATTTTAAAAAGGACAGAATCCAAGTGGGAAATTACTGGCTTGAATAGCACTAATCAAATATTGTCCACCACCCTTCATATTTCAAGCATTGTTGCAACACTTTTTACATCAAAGCATAGATAGGTTTACCTTAGTTTATCATCAATTGTCTTTTATATTCTTATCTCATTGAGTCACATGTTTTCTCAAAATCTGTGGAACTCAGCTGTCTTTCCTTTGTAGAGCCGTAGAATCACGGATTCAGAAAAAGGGAAGTACTGAGTACACAGACTTTAGAGCCAGAGAACCTGGCTCTGCACTTACTAGCACTATGACCTTAGGCAAGTGGCCTTACATTGCTGTGCCTCAGTTTCTTCATCTGCAATGTGGGAATAAACACAGAACCTCCCTCAAACAGTTGTGTGAATTCATATAAAGTAAGAATGCATGTAAAGTGCTTACAAAGAGCCGAGTACATAATCAACTATTACAAATGCAGTTTATTATTATCTTAAGTTTCTAGGAGCTCTCCTCCTGATATTTTGTCTCTTTGGTTTTACTTCGGTCTGTAAGGCAGAAAAGTCTCATTTTTCCCACCGTGACTTGGGTTTTCTAAGTTTCTTACTGTACTATAGTCTTGGCCAGATGATTTGATCTTTATATCTAGTTCTGTCTTTGGCTTGGATCTGTTGTTTCAGCCTTCTTGCTCCCTGATCAACATTTAGTGAAAGCAAGAAGTTCCTAAATTTCTTATTTGAAAGAAAAATGGAGGTAGAAATACTTGAGGTAAAATATCAATACTGAAAAATATTAACACCCAACAGTTGTGTTATTTCAGTACTTTCCAAGCACTTTTTTTTATACATTATTCACAACCAACCCTCTGAGTTTACCAGGTCAGGAAACTTTTTTCTGTTTTACACATGGAAAACAAGACTCATAAAAGTTAATTATTGGCCTGGAGTTACTATACGCAAGGGTGTCAAAGTTAAGCATTGAATTTTGTGGCTTTCTGACTCTCTCAGTAGAATGCCCTTCCAACTACACTAAAGAGCTTCCAGAATATATTAGTCAAACTTAACTTGTGTGTGCTGCTATAATAAGCAACCCAAAAATCAGTGGCTTGCAAAAACAACAATGCTTTATTTCTGACCTGCATTTCATACTAAGGAGTTTAGTTCCACTGCTGAAGGACAGCCCTCATCTGGAATGTACCTTCCCTTGACAGATGTAAGCAACAAGGATCAACCAATCAGTGATGCTTAAAGCTTCTGTTCATGCATGGTCTGTACTGTATCTGCTCATGACTCATTGTCTAAAACATATCACATAATGAACCCAGACATGGATGGGAATGGAGAAGAATGCTCTTCCCCAAGACATGGTTCTGAAAACCATATGACAATGGACAAAGATGTCCAATCATAAGGAAGCGGGGATTAAGTAATTCAGGACAATAATATGATATACAATAGAAATTCATGACATATAAAGACATGGATGAAGAAGTCTTTACAGTATAAATAGGAAGTATCAACATTCAAAGAAAAGAAATAAGAACCTATAGAACTTGGCAAAAGTTTACTGTGTCAGAAGAGTTATCAAGGATAATTCTGTAGCTTTATTTTTTTTTTCTTGGATATTCAGAGATTGGCAATAGTTGTTTCCAGAGACAAAGAAGTTGGTTAGAGGCAGTGTCAGATTGAACTAGCTGAGGGAAAGAGATCAAAAGAGAAAGTTGTACATGAGGCACAAGTGCAAAGCTGCTGACATAGGAATTTTAGGCTATTAACTTGACAGCCCAGCTTCCTTTTGGAAATGCTGTTATATAGACTTCCTTTCCTATAAACTCCCTCAGGTACTGAAGGCTATATAAAGTGCCTGAAATGATTCTTCCTTGAAAATTTAATAAAAAGCCTAGCTTGGTACTTTCTTTCCCTAACCAAAGACCAAGGTCACTGAACCTAGGAATAAATTTAATGGCTTGGGATTATATTTGATAGACTAGACACTTTGTTAGAACATCGTATTAATGTGCACAAGGTCAATCACTACAATCCATCTGAGGATACTGTAACTTCATTTTTCTGCCATAACCATGGAAATTATCTGTCATCCTGCTCAGTTTTCACTTATTACTTAGTCAGAGGGGCTGACTAACTAGTTATACGATATGTATCCACGACTTGCAGGAAAATAATTGAAAGTATTTGCACTGAGTATACAATTTTATTTCCCACTTACATAATAGTCTGAGGCAGTTCTGGTTGAATGGCAATTCTCTTCCATGGGGTGATTCAGGAACCCCTACTTTTTCCATCCTATAGCTTTGCGTCCCCTGATGTCTCCTCATCATAAATAATAGAATCAGCAACTGGAGGTAAGAGTTTCTAGGGAAAAGTGCACACACATTAATTCTGTAAAACACTTTTATGACATTTATCATCTTGTTCTCATTATATAGGTTGAAAACTAGTCAAATAACCATACTACATCTAGTCAGAACAGTCGATGACTGGTCAGGCACTCCCCAGAAACAATCCAATACAATGGAAGGAGGAGCACACATTTTGGTGTAGTGTTAGCTACCTATGCCACAGTCCTTTTCCCTATGACAAATATCTGTCTTTTTCTCCTGAGTGTCCTCTTGGTAAAATGTTACGTTTATAAAGTTGCTTGGTAAAAATAATAAAAGGAAAAAAAGTACAGGACCATATTTTCTATCACATCAAAAGAAAGAATACTCAATATTTCCTCCATGACAATCAAAGTTTTCACTTGAGTGCAATTATTCTGAAAACTGAAGCATCAGTAGTTTGGACATATTTGGAACTTAGCCTATCAGATTTACCAATGGAATAATTTATCCACATAATTCTTTACTCCTACTCTTAGGAACATGGTTTTAATAATAGCATCCAGATGGCTTTCCAACTTAAAAATGGTTTATGTTCCAAAATTATGCTGGTAAATTGATTTGTGGCATTTGAGATATAATTTTATACATATAATATTACATGTGATAATTGTCTTTATGCCATCCATAAAAGTCTATCTAACTAATTGTCTAACTGAAATACAGGACCTTTGCAATGAAAACTGTAGTAAATATTGTTATTGTGATGTGGGTAATTACCATAAAAATCCTAGAAATAAAGATTCATTTTGAATATAAAATATTTAATTAAAATTTTGACACCATAATATACAAAACAGCTAATATAACTGCACATCCTTTATCTGATAATAGCTAGATATACTTTTTTATTACTGTGGAGAATACAAGTTACCCTATTTAATACTTATATTTTCACACTTGGAAAAGTTCACATTCTATCACGGTGAAGTGTGGTAAAACTTAACAGCCTCAATTTTAAAATATACTTGGAGCAAGTCATAACTAGTTTTATTGCAAAAGATTCCTGTACACATTTATATTAATTTTGGTACCTTGAAAGGCTGCCTGGCAAGCTACTTCCATAAGGAAACATGCATTATGAGAAGTGAGAAATATCCATCCTTTCTACGTATTTTTAGCTACCTGTCACTCCTTGACAACAATGCTCACATCACTGAAGCATGTGACATAACTCTTTTTTCTAAGTGAAAAATGAAATAACATAAAGGAAAATGCAACATAATGTAAACAATCTCTTTCTGAAAACAATACATTAAGCCAAAAGTATTTTACAGAATTTATTACAAGAAACTAAACACAGTCTTGAAGATTCTAGCGGTGATCATGAGAATGAGAGGTAGAATTCATCCGAAATAACTGCATCATTTGGGATTGAGAGCAAGCCTAGGTACCAGAGCCAGAACCTCCAATGAACGAAGGCAACTGATGGCAGATACGGGAACAAGGATGAAAGAGGATGAAGAGTTGAATGTTAAGACAGTTTCAAAGGCAGGATATGGGATATGGGGGAAAAAGACAAGTCTGTAATGACCTGGAAGCAGCAAAGGGGAATAAAGGATGGTCCAACCTTATCGTCTTCCCTGAGGAATACGAATTGAAGATATAAAGACAACCATGACTTGAAAGTCTGGGGTGGAAATAACTCTCTTGGAAAGAGCAATTTCAGTTAAGACCACAAGGGCAGAGGCAGGGAGGAGAGGCTGGGGATGTAGAGGAGCTGTGGTTGTGGTTTAGGAGTTACAAAGCACACTAAAGTAGATTTACAGGTGAGAGATGTGTGAAGAATTGAGTGATTTTCAGTAAAGTTCAGAGTATTCTAGTTGGTTCAGTGGAATATTGTGTTTGAACTGCATCACTTTGGGAGCTGACTGGTGATTAGAGGAGTAATCTGCTGTCCTGATTCTTAACAGAACACAGGGCTTCACTAAGAGAAGACTCAGTCAAACTGCTAATGACCTAAGGACTATTCAGGACCTAAGAAGGTTGTCCAGTTGATCTGGGTGGGGGTAAAATAGATCATCTGAACCCAGGACATCAATAAAGTTAATGAAACTAGTAGCATAAGGCACTATGCTCATTGAAAAGAGGGATATTTGAGATGATGTCTGAGTTCACTGTCCTACGAGATTTAGATGCCCAGGGCTTCTGATTGACTAATGGTTCTAAAATATACTTACAAGTTTCTTGGTTCCAGCTCACACTTCACAACTCTCTTGTTCTGAGAACTCATGTCAGTTGTGGGGCTACCAGCAAGGTAATGACTGTCATGAAATGGTCCTAGAAGCTGTCTCAAACTGTTGTGGAAGGTACTTTGGTCTAGTTTCTCATTGAAAATTGTACATAAGGCTTTTCTCCTTCCCTCTCTTGTCTTTAGCTCTTTCAGGTACCTGGTAACGGTAATAACCTTAAAGCCCTGTAGGTGCTTTATTCAGAGTAATGCCTCTGCTAAAGCTGGTGAGGATTTTCAGCCATAGATAAGATTGTGCAACAACCAAGCTCTCTTTTACATCGCAGAGCTTATGGAATCATGTGCAAGAAGAGGACTTTTTGTCTGTGATCTGGAGTTACCAGTACTGGTCAAAGCATTCTCCGCCTTTCACTGGTTGTTATTTGAGACCTACAGTTTCTTAGGTTGTGATTACTGGTTGTTTCAAGGTTTTGGCCTATTTGAAACGATTTTGTCTTTTCCTGAAAGCTGTCTTTACCACAAACAATTGAATCTTCAACATGGGGTTCTTAGTGCCAATTTGTGCGATCAGTACACACTGTAGCAGACCACTGGTCTCATATTAGCAGCATACTTCATCTTGGCTAGGTATAGTGACTTGGAGAGGTCACCATATGTGTGGATAAAGTTTTAATTTTCTGGAGTACTTCAGCCATACCTAGTATCCAAACAGACCTATATGTCTATATCAGACATGATAGTGACCAGTTATACAAAATTCTAAATGTCAGGTCTGATAATTTTCCTCTCTTGAAACCTGGTTGCTTTGACCTTCGTGAGAATCTTATGGTGGCCCCAGTCCTAGCAGTAAGATTTTCTTATACCCAGGAACATCCCCCTATAGATTGTCTCGGAGATGTAGTAAGTCTAGGGCTGTCAGGATCTAGGCAGACATGACAAGAGCAGGTAAAAAAATATTGCTGAATCATGGTGGGTCATTATCCTTGAGTTGTGAAAGATACCGTTTATCAAGGTCTGGAACACAGAAAGGGTTCTGAGTCTTTGAGGCTGAGTTGCAAGTGGTTAGTTGTCTTATGCTTGCCACCCTTTCACATAGAGTTCCCTTTACATCTTCCTCAACTCACCTTATCATACGGCTGTCCTTAGTAAAGGGGCTAATCTTAGTAAACATCCAGGCTCCCCAGAGATAGCCCATGGATAAGGAGTGAGTGGAGCCTCTGCATTGCCACCGTAATTAGTTTTTTCAGCACTTTGGGAGAAGATACTCACCATTATTTTCTTCCTTTCAAACAACAGCAAGACACTATAAAATATTAGAAGAGGAGATTGAACATCAGAAAAATTGTTTCTGCCAGTATATTTGCTATGCACTTGCATCTCTAATTTTGAAAAGGACTGTACCCTACCTAATACACGATGAAAAGCCAAATAAAAATGCTGATGTAAATGTCAGAGGATGAGAGGTAGGAGAACAGCACAGGAGCTGGGGGTAAATACATTTCTTGTTTTCCTTGTTCTCACTCCAAGGTTTAGTAAAAAGAACCCTGGCTCTCTCTTGGACAGGGTCATCATCATTCTGTCAGTCGTGTACCACCTTTCTGATTTACCCACCATAGTTTTAGTTCTACATAGTTTTGTTTTGTTTTCTCACTTCTAGTATCTATTTCCTGGGCAATATTGCATTTTTTCTAGATACATATATTTTGTGGTATAAAGTTATGCAAAATTTGCTTTTATAATTTAAAATATCTAATTTGTACCTGTACTTGTATCTTATTTTTCATTTCTATGTGGGCTTATCATATTACCAAATATGATATAGTTTATGACTATTACAGTTTTCTGTCTTACCACTTTCTTCTTTTATATCAAATACTTTCTTCTTTCTTTATTGAGTTTACTTTTTGTTCTGTTAAACTTTACGTAGTTTCATGATTAATTTTTGAGATTTCCTGCACCCTAAGATTGCCATTTTAGACTTGAAATTTTCCTTCAAGCACCACTTAGGTTGTATCCACAAATTTTCATACATACTGTTTCCATGATTATTCAATTTCTAAATAGTTTATACTTTCCTTTTTATATGAGTGACTTACAGGGATGATATTTAGTTTCCAAATAAATACTCATATTTATTTATAAATTATAATTTTAATTTGATTGCCTTTTTAGGTGAAAGGATATAGTCTCATGTTTCCTGTTATGAAAATTTGATTTTTGTTGCTGGATAACCTAATTCATAATTGATCTCTGTGAAGCTCATTTATATTTTAAAATAATGCAATGAAAATGATAATTTTATTACTGAGTCATTCAAACTATTCTTAATTATATGTTGTATAATCAAATTTATATCTTTGAAAAGATGAATTAAAATCTCTCATGATGCTTAAGGATTTGTCTATCCTTGCATTTCTATGATGTGTTGCTTACATACATCGTGATAATGCATTGTTAAGTGTGTGTATGTATATTCTTTGCATAATTTAATGATTCTATCTTGCATTCTATTTTGTCCTATATTAATATTACTTTCCAGATTTCATTGTCTACATTTTTCTGGCATAGAAAATGTATTTTTCACTTGGCTTATTATAATCTTTACATATACTTTTCTCTTTTTGAGAATACAATTTAAAATCAAAGCTGATAATATCTATTTTTAAATGGGGAATTTAGTCTTTATTATGAAAATCACCGATTTATGTTTGCTAATGTTTTCTGTTTTCTTTTTACTATGTTCTCATGTTTCTTTTTTTGTCTTCTCTGAAATTATTTTAACTGATCAAGTTTTCTCTTTTTTTTTTTATTTGATAGTTCAGGAGTTTTAGATCCTATTTTCATTTTTTTCTAAGTTGCCTTTAAACCTTAAATATACACTTAAACTATTTTTTTCTTTTTGGCTAACAACATTTAGAACTAATTTGCTGGCATATTTTTAAAATCTTATATCACATCTTCTTCCCTTTTTAGGAATAATTACCAAATTATTGGCAATTTATGTCTTGTTTCTTGTTTTGTTGGTCAACCTTGTGAGTTGTTTAATTTTATAGTCTTTCCAAAGATTTTTTTTTAGCTTTGCTGATTTTCTTTATGTTACATTTGTATTCTGTTTTATTGACTTTTATCTTTATTATTTCCTTCCTTCTATATTGATTGGATTTAATTTTCTCTCCCTTTAGTTTTTTAAGATGAATAATCATATCAAGATTTCTTCTGTCGTGTCTGCTTTAGCTATATCCCATGACTTTTGATATGTTGTATCTTGATTATTATTCAGTTCAAAATATTTGCTAATTTCCATTGTTTTTCTTTTGACTTATGAGTGATTTAGAAATGTATTGTTTAATTTTCAAACAGTTGACAATTTTCTTATCTTTTGTTATTTATTTCCAACCTAGTTCTATTTTCTAATCTGATTTCACATTAGTCAAATAGCATACCCTGTATTTAAATTCTTGAAAATTTGTAGGATTTCCCAGAATGTGGCCATCTGATAATTTTTTTTCTGTACAATTTAATAGATTATTTTTCATAAGTTTTGAAAAGTTATTGTCCAGTGTCTCTTTTAAGTGTTCCTTTTTACCTGTTATAACTCTCCTTTCTAGGACTTCAGATTCATATTTATTCAAATTTGTATCATGTTTTATATATCTCCAATAATTTCTTTCTGGATTTTAAAAATATTTATAGTCTCCATCCTTCACTGTGGATATTTTTTTTTACTGATTTTTTATTGATTTTCTTTCAGGTCATCGGTCATTTCCTTCCCTGTAGCTAATTTGTTATTAAACTCATCTATTCAATTCAATTATTATATTTTTCACTCCTATAATTTTTGACTTGAGTACACACACACACACACACACAAATACACACACACACTCCAGTCCTCTGGCGAAAATATCTTATTATGTATTTTCTTCAATACATTAATGTTAAAGTTTTGTCTGAGAAGCCTGGTGTCTGATCATCTGTGGCACCGTTTCTATCACCTGTTTAATAATTTTTGTTGTTGTTTGCCGTTGGTTTTTGGTCATTTGTTTTTGTGTCCTAGCATGCCTGGCTGGTAATCTTTTATTGAATATCTGACATTGTATGATTTTTAAAAATGTAGATGTTATGTATATTGTTATTTCCCTCTAGAGAGCCTTCAATTTTCTACTAGTCAGCAATTGAAATATATACACCAAGGCATTTCACCTTGATATAATCTGGGATTGGAATAATTTGAGGATAAGTTTCAGGTTTTTATGGATTTGTCTATTTCTGATTTACCTTTACTCCTCGGCAATATCACTTTAGATATATTAGCTAAACGTCTGATATGTTTATGAGTAATTGTTCTCCTCCGTGGACCTGAATTCTAACTGAATTCTCTCTGAATCTAAATTATGTTTGATTCCTTTTTTTTTCTTTTTAGCTTGCTGCTTTCTTACACTTAGGATTCAGCAAAGTCTCAAGGAAAAAAATGGTGTAAAATACCAGGTTTACTTCTCTGTAGTACCCTAGAATTGTGGGTCCTTAAGTCTTGACTGCAAAGATAACCCCAAATTCCAGATTTTATCTCTCTTGTCCATGAGGCTGCTGACACGTCTATCTAAAGATTTCTGTCTTTCCTATGTAGAATCAGTATGTTACCTGGGAATAAGAAGCAGTGGAGAGTGCTGTACATATGTCAATGTGCTTTCTTTTTCCTTCCTAAGATCTTGGCCCCCTGAGTCCTGGCTACCTTGGTTCTCCTCTGATGCTTCCAAATAGTCTTATTTTTTCTTAACGTTATGATTGTTTTATAGTTATTATCAGAAGTTGGTTTGGTTTGATTATAGCTACTCCTCCATAGCCAGAATCAGAAGTCCTTCATCTATTGAGATATTATTTTATTTTATTTTTTGATTATACTTTAAGTTCTAGGGTACATGAGCACAACATGCAGGTTTGTTACATATGTATACATGTGCCATGTTGGTGTGCTGCACCCATTAATTCGTCATTTACATTAGGTATATCTCCTAATGCTATTTGAATGATTAAAATGCTAGCTTCTATGAATTTATTTGACATTTTTATGGATTTGTTATTTTTTCAAAACTTCTCTAAGATAGCAATAGTGTTATTTCCACTGTCTTCCTTCTTTAGCTCTATTGGATCTATTTTTGTATGTTTATACTATTCTCTTTGTAAGGTGTCTTGGTTCTCCTCAAGTATTTCCTAATTCTTGGTTGTCAGTTCATCTATATTTGAATCCAACTTGGCCTGCCTGCTGTATTATCAATAGCCTGTCTCTGGTGCTATAGAGGTGGAATGGTGCCTATGCAGCAACGCTGTGCTGGCAATTTGTCTTCTGAATATAGAGAATCCCTGTTCCTTCTGGTGGTCAGTGGTTCATCAGACACTTTTCTGCTCCAGCCCAGTGCAAACTCAATGCTAAACATCATTTAAAAGAGTAACTTATCCAGCTCTTCGGGCCCATGTTCTCAGCTAGATTATTTTGTCAAGCTTAACAAGATACAGTTCTAAGAAAGCCAGAGCTGCTCTAGGATCCACATGAAGTTTTTATTTATGAAGAAAGTAGCTGATTAATAACAGCAGAAACCCTCTAAATGCACAACTAAATATTAATTGAAATGCTTTAACTGTGCCTCTATCATTTAGAAGAAATTTGGCCCAAATCTATTAGCAAAAGGATGCTTTTCTGATTTGGAGAGGACTCAAGTCATATTAATCCTGCTCTTTCACTTCTCGGTGTATTTATGGGGGCCAGATGGTGTGTGGTAAGGATATGGGCTTTCAAATTAGAGAAACCTCAGTTTGAAGCTACACTTTATTTTCATGTATTGTATGACTTTTCAAAAATGACTGTGTCTCAAAAATGACTTCTTCGTGACTGTGTAATTCTCAAAAATAGACTTATTCATTCCTACCTTACAGGATTAGTGTCAGGGGTTAAATAAGTGCATAAAAGTTTTGGCATAATGCTGTACCTGATCCTCAATAATTGATAGATGTTGTGGTTGTAGTTCTTGTACAGTATCTAAACTCATAGTTTTATTCAATACCAGACATCTTTGAGATTCTATTGGTATATTTAACCACAACCAACTACTATCACAGAACTTTCAGAACTTTTTCAGTGGTATTAACTCCCCATTCCTATTAGTTTTCCAGGACTGGCATAACTAAGTATCATACACAGCGTGGCTTAAACAACAGAAATTAATTTTCTCATAGTGCTGGATACTAGAAGTCTGAGATCCAAGTGTCAACAAGCTTGGTTTCTTCCGAGGCCTCTCTCCATGGCTTGTAGATGGCTACCTTTTGCCCTGTATTATCATGTGATCTTCCTTCTGTGTGTCTTATGTCCCAGTTTCTTCTTCTTATAAGCACATCAGTCATACGGTATTAGGGACCACCAAAATGACCTGACTGTAGCTTAATTACCTCTTTAAAGACCCCATCTTTAAATGCAGTCACATTCTGAGGTACTGGGGTTAGGCCTTCAAGATACAAATTTTGGAGGAGACACAATTCAGCCCATAACACCATTCTTCTCGATTCCTCCTATATTAAGGGATATCACCAGAAAAAAAAAAATAGCACTTTTAAAACATCATGTACATCCACAAAAGCACCTGCACTGAGTTACTGAATCAATTATTTTGTCTTTAAAAAGGGTTACAGAGAATATATCTACTTGATCAAGATTTAGTGCCTTTCGCAAAACTACAGTTGAAACCATTTTCATAATTTTACCAGCTTTCCTTAGATAACACAACCTGAATTTATTATTTAGCCTAAAATTTAAATTCTAGCAAAGCTTTCATCTCTAGGCAGTGATAAATATAGGATTCAACATATTTTCTTTTTTTCCTGGCTTCTAGAACTATAGACAGATAGATAGAGATAGACATACTTTAAAATATAGTTCAGAGATAAGTTTTGTTCCTGAAACAATTGTTTCCTCTTCTTTGCTTCTTTCTAAACTAATTTATACTTTTATTTATTTGTTCTGCACCTGAAAATATTGTTTGTTATATTTTGATATCCGTTCAAATGATAATAATTAAAGACATCCCCATTACTCTTATTCCCAATTCTGACCATGCTGCTGCGGTGATACAGGGCCAAAAGGTACCATGAAAGCAGAAATGCACGAAGGAAACATGAGCAAAAATACCTGTAAAGGAGGAATTAATAAGCACTGACAGAGTAGACACCTTGTATTAATTTTCATATACATATCCCAGTAGAAAATGCAACATCACTGATTATTTACTATATTTCTGTAAATAATTCTCATATATAATAATTGAAAATTAAAGACCACATTTTATTTAATAATGCCGTACTTTTAAAAATTTACTCTGTTTTCACATTTTCCATCAGGCTTTAATAAATACAAATTATTTACTAATCCAAATATTAAAGATCACTTATGTTTAATTATAGTCATTATAAATCAGATAGATGTTTTTCCTTCTTTAACAGATCTTGAGCTTACTTACATGGTTCTTTCCTATCATTAGCGAAGCTGATATTCTGCTTGTTGGTTGATACTGCATCATTCTCTTCAGCTGGTTTCCACCTCTCCCAATCGTTCCAAGGTGAAGGGTTCAGAAAGACCTCACAGGAGGGAGAAGAAGCCCTGCTCTGCATCTGTAGTCTTCCTTCACAGTTCTTCATTCAGAGCTTTTGATTTGACTCTTCATGTTGCAAGTATGTGTCCTGAGCCAAAAGGGGATGTGATAAGTGACTGCAAATGGATTACAGACAACTGGTCTCCACCTCCACTAATGAAAACACAGTGCAGTGTATCTGACCTGCTGCTGGGTCCGCAGCACTGTGACTTCTACCTGACAGGAGAAACACAACGCTCAGGACGGTGATTTTTCCCAGAGTTAAATTGGACTATAATTCTTTGCTGTGGTGACTCTCAAGTTTCCCACAACCATATATTTCCTTATGAATAAGCCTTTTTGCTTGTGTGTGTGTGTGTATGTGTGCGTGTGTGTGTTTCTGTTATAAAGGCTAAAAGTCTTGAAGCTGATTTTGAGAGAGAAGTAGCGTTAAGTGTTTCTGGTGTGGAGAATAAAGGAAGATGAATAGAGAACAGATTGTCAAGGTTAAATAATGACAATAAGAGCTATCTGTTATTAATTAATATATCCCAGGCTCTGTGCTAGTGTTTGTATACGTTGTCTCATTAAATCCTTTGATTTAAGTCTTTGAAAGCTTAGAAGTAATGTGAATGCCTGACCCTCAGTTATACAGTTAACTTGGGAAGGTATTGAGGGCAGAGTTCAGAGCTCTCCTATTCCCAAAGTGAAAACCACTGACTTTGAATTATGCTGTTCATTGCTCATCAAGAGCAAAATGGCCCATTATTACCAAGTTGACTGTTTAAAAGGGCATTATGTTTATCTGCCCAAGATTACATTTCTCTCCCAGCCTAGAGGTCGCTATGAAAATGAATGGAGTCTTCCAGTCCTCCAGTTTTCTGATGTTTTCTAGTTTTAGTATCTGTTGTTTTTTTCCTTCTTGGAAATACATGAGTTATGTTCCTTAGAACCCAAATTTGGGAGTATGAACCCACACCAACTCAAAAGATTATAGAGAATGTCTGTTATCTAGACAGTTTTCTAAGTGCTGAGTTTACAGCCATGAACAACACAAGTAAAATTCCCAATATTCATGGAATCTTTATTCTAGCTAGGGGAAACAGATACCACATATGTTAAATAAGTAAAGTACATAGACTTTTAGGATATAATGTGTTAGATACTAAGGAGTGTGATAAAGCTAGGAATACTGGTAGAAGGTTGGGGGTTACAATTTTCAGAGGTGTGTTCAGGAAAGGTCTCACTGAGCTGGAGCATTTCAGTAAAGACCTGAAGGCAGTAAAGAGGCAAGCCACCAGATATAAAAGTCTGAAAGTAGAAGCATGCCTGGTATGTTCCAAGATCAGCCAGGGAGCCAGTATGGGTGGAAGAGAATGAGTTTTAAAAAAAGAGTAAACCAGAGGAGTTCTCAGAGGATCTTGTTGACCATTGTAAAGATATCATCAATGGGATGTCATTGGAGAGTAGGCTTTGGAGAGTAGGAGTGACCTAATTTGGTTTATGGATAATGGGATTATTCTAGCTTCTGTGTTAGGATCAATCAAATGCTCACACAGAAGAGAGCAAGGGCAGCAGGAAAGAGAACACTAGGACAGTTGTGGTACTGATCCAAATGAGAGATGATGATGGTTCTGAGCAATGTAACACCAGTGGAGACATGCTGAACGTTCTGAGCAAATTTTGAAGGTAGAATCAATAGGATTTGGCCATAGATCGGGTGGAAGTATAAAAAAGAAGTAAAAGACAATTTCAAGTTCCCTGTCCGCCCCCTCCCCCAAGAACTAGAAGCATGGAATTAATGAGGTAAGGTAGACCACTGGGAGATCAAGTTTAGGGATGAAGATTGGGAATCAGAGGCTTGTTACATTGCCGATGCTGTCAGACACGAAGAGAGTGACCCAAAAGGCAAATGCCCTTCCTAAGAAAAGCCTGGAATTTGTCAGTGTATAAGTGATTTTTAAAAGAGGACTAGCTATATAATTTGTGGAGTCCAGTAAGAAATGAAAATGCAGGAGTCTAACAATTATTACAGACTTCAAAACATTCGCAGCAGAGCATTAAACCAAGCATGGGGTCCTCCTAGTACAGGGTCTAGTGTACAAGTGCACACCCATGAAGCCTGTCTTGGTTTAAGTGTATAATTCTAAATATGCTCAGCAAGTGAGTAAGAGACAAAGAGAAAAGGACTAAGTAGTAAAACTAGGAAGATATTTAATGTAAACAAAACAGGAACAAAATAAAAACGTTTGATATGAGCTTGGTCGTGGTTCCAGGCTCATCCAGCAAAGCTGAATGGTTGCCTCTGGTTTTTGCAATTTTCAATTGCTAGGGGAATTTTGTGAGTTTGGACTTTTGCATGACAGATTGATTTGGGGTGTTACCACCCACAGGGCAACTCCAGTTTCTCTATAAACTTCTTCATCTTAAAAAAAAAATCACTTCTAGTAGTAAATGGTATTTTGAAGTCCATTGTCTGCTAAAAAGCAAAAGAAAACCCATTTTTTGATGCAAGTTTCACTTTGGCAGACATACAGATGAGGAAGTAGAAACAGAAGCAGAGAAATACAGGCTGTCAGTGTGAGTGTAGCTTTCTAACTGGTCAAGTGATATGCAAAGCAGCCAAACAGAACCTGGTGACTAAAACAAAGTGGGAAGATTAAACCATCGCAGAAATATTCAGGAATAAATACTGAATCTGTTTCTTATCACGTGACATAAGGTTGCTTTGAGTGTTAGATTTCATAATAGTTTACCTTAGTTGCTAAGGGGTTGCAAACATACCGGGTTGGATGTCAGAGTCTGTGGCGGTCTGTGCACTGGTAGCTGGTTGAAAGCAAAAGACTGACCTTTATCCTGGAAAAATATACTCTTCTCCCTCCTCACTCTTCCCGGAGTCTAAATGATTCCACGTCATGACCTACATTGAGTAGACCTTGATATGTACAAATGGCCTATTCAGAGTTTGAAGAGGTAACTGTAATAGGCCCCAGAAGAAATTTCGCATTAGTATGCTCCATTGCCACAGCTAACCCCTGGCTTATCTAGAGATTGCTTAAATCTGCTTCAGTGCATCTGACTGCTTCAGGTTCAAAATGTCCATGGGGCGTGGAGGCAGAGTAACAAGCCATCAGTGCGTGTGATAAAAAAGATAGTCCCCATCCTCTGCGTGTTAGTATTTTGGAGTGACAGGGCCAGGAGGGAGCACATAAGAGCAGGCTGGGAAAGAGAAGATTATTATTAACATATCCAGTATCATTGCTAGCATCTCTTGAATTTTTGTGGGCTAGTGGGAGTTAATACAGTCCCCTTCTGCATTCTGATGAGCTGTAACTTTGAGATAAAGAGCTGTTATATTATTCTAAGAATGTGGCCCAGGCAATAAATATGGTCTTGAGTTCACATTTGGACAAAATTTTATTCTGTCTACATTGAAGTGAGATTACAAAGGCCTTTTCCTCGACATCATGTAGTCAGAGCCTGGCTATCAGCTCTTCTCTAAACAAAACTGTCTGGTTTGAATAAGTGTCTAATTGTTCCCTCCTTTGCCCTATACTCCTGGAAGGATACTTTGTTAGTGTCTATTTAGATGCAAAGTTGTAGGGTAAAGAATGTTTCTTGAGCTATCTTGTATCTGTAAGAGATTTTATGTCATTCTCTTGTAACCCTGTAACTCCTCTATGAGAAAAGTATTACTGCCAAACCCACCCCGTGACACAGATAAGAACTTACTGTTCAGAGAAGAAAATAAGATAACGTATTTGTCCAATAACCAGGGAAGATTCATTAGTTTGGATTGTAGCCTGGTGGGTTGGTTTGGGGCTTTTATCACCCAGAAAGTAACTCTAGAGTTTAGCTGTAAACTTTATCTTTTAAAAAAATGTATATAAGTAGTGGTTCTAGAGTTCATACCCAGTCTACTGGAACATATTCCTTCCACGGCCCTGTAAGAAATGCTAGGCCACTGTGAGGTTGCGGACTTTAGGGTATGATTTGTGTGTGTGTGTTTTAACTTGTATTTTAAGTTCAGGGATACAAGTGCAGGTTTGTTATACAGGTAAACTTGTGTCATGGGGGTTTGTCGTACAGATTATTTTATCACACAATATGATTTTGTGGATTTTTTTTTTAACTTTTATGTTCCTGTATGGCTCAAGCAATTAGAATTTTCTATAGGTATAAAAAAATCCATGCATTTTAAAAAATCAAGAGCTCATTTTCCAACGTTAAACGTAGTCTCTTAACTTCTTATTAAATATGGGAGATATTCAGAATTCTATAATCCATGCTATTAAGGACTGAGTTTCTCTAGAATGGCAGTAGGTGGCATTTATATTTCTTTGCTTGTTTTGCTGTTACTGCTTTCATTGAGGTTATGACATGTATGACTTTTTCAAAGATGAATTTCAAAAACTCAGTGTAATCATACATAGTCCATGGTCCTGTAACAAATGCTCGACCACTGTAAGGTTGTGGACTTTAGGGTATGATTTTGTGGATTTTTTAACTTGTATTTTAAGTTCAGGGATACAAGTGCAGGTTTGTCACATAGGTAAACTTGTGTCATAGGGGTTTGTCGTACAGATTACTTTTATCACCCATGTATTAAGCCTAGTACCCGTTATGATTTTTCCTGATCCTCTCCCTCCTCACACCCTCCACCCTCCAAAAGGCCCCAGTGTGTGTTGTTCCCCTCTATGTCTCCACGTGTTTTCATCATTTAGCTCCCACTTATAAGTGAGAACGAGCGGTATTTGGTTTTCTATTCTTGTGTTAGTTTGCTAAGGATTTTGTTAGATGCCTTTCCTGTATTAAACTCACATTAAAAATTTTCAGAAGCTGTTTTAAGAAAAGTACATAATCAAGATCAGCATTTTGGTATAATTTGAAAGTATAGCATCTGATGAAGAGCTTGCTACACTAACCATGGTACTATTTAATTCTAATGTCTGTGTTTATTACATCTTTCATTGAGTTGGCTTGCCAAAAGGATAGATTGTGGTAATTTATTTAACGAGGGAGCTAGCATTCCAGAGTCCTCTTCATGTCTAATATCTAGCAGGATTAAATTTACTATATATCGCAGAAGTTATTCCAAATAAGAGAAGACTATTATCATTTATATTTTTGGTAGCAGAGAAAACTTATAGGATGTTTATTACAAAAATTTTTTATACGATTTGGACTAGTACTATACATGTTAGCAAGACTAACAGATTAAGGCACATTTAAAAAAATCCAACTAATCAGTATAGGTGTTCCCATCATTTTATGGCTGTTTCAACGCTGGATTTGTCTATTTTTAGGCTAAATTGATGTGAAAGAGTCTGACTGGAACAAAACTGATGGTTTTCTTTGAGTGGCATTGGAACATGTACGGGTGTGGTTTGTACTTTGCTACATTCTTTTCTTACTTTTATGTCCTCTCTCTGCAGTGCATTTTCTATGTAGATTTTTGCAGCAATACTAGCTTGAAAATAAGCAGGAACTCAAAAAAGATTAACCAACACTAGAGAAGCTTAGGAATGTTTACAATAACAGGTTGCTTAAAAGTAGATGGCAAAGCTTAGGGAGATTTATGAGCTGTAAAGATACATATCCCTATTTCATTGGGATGATCTTAATTGTAGTAAATCATGTAAACTTTGTAGTAAATCTTGTTAAAGGGTTTTCCAGGCTTACGATGGTCTCTTATGCAAGGACAGCCTTAGTGGTAGATGAATTGGACAGTAAATTCAGCAATGTGCATGATATGATTTTATATCCAAAGACAGTCTCTTAACTTGTGCCTCACATCCTGCTCATGGTTTGGACAGTTCTTTACCTCAAGGTTTTGCCATCTGTTAAGGGAAACCTTCTCCTCTAGGAAAAGGCAACACTAATGCTGATTCAGTTATTTACCCTTGAGGGTGAATTTTTTTTTTGTTTTTTGTTTTTTGCTGTTGTTCCTTCA
The DNA here is from genome assembly GCF_000951045.1 of Mandrillus leucophaeus. NCBI lineage: Eukaryota > Metazoa > Chordata > Mammalia > Primates > Cercopithecidae > Mandrillus > Mandrillus leucophaeus. Next base: position 8,650,101 of record NW_012105364.1, read on the forward strand.
TTAAAAAGGACACAATTAGTTTGATCTTGAGGACTGCCAGATGAAATCTAACTAGTATGATACATTTTAGCAAGAATAACAGATTAAAACATATTTTAAAAATCCAACTAATCAGGATTAGAATATTCAGCGATGTAAATAGAGTGAACAGATCTACTAATGAGGGTTGTCGATATGACAAAGGGAGAATCTGTTTACAGTCTTAAGATGTGGCTTCTCCGTGGCCTCAGTATCCCAAGTTATTTGGGGAAAATTCTATTTTGAGCTCAGGACATGAAAAATGGAACCAGATCAAAGGTTTTTGTTTCTGTTTGTAAAGAAGGAAATACTGCTGTTTCTGCTTCCATACCATAACCAAAAAGAAAAAGCCAAAGCAGTGATTTTAGCTTTGGTTTTTTTCAGATTCTTAACCTCTAGGTTGTAGAAAGCAAAGCCTTCCAGAAAGATCCCTCTGTCCGTAAGTATCAGAGCAGTCAATTTCAGTGGGATAAGGGCAAGCAATGAGCACCAGGGGAGAATTTCAGAATGCAGTGTCCAGGACCATATCCCCAGTGTATATATCTTGGAGTGAGGAGATCTTACATATTTCTTAAAAGCAATTGACTTATTTTGATATGATGCTATCATTGAGAACCTTCTGGAAGTGTTCTTTAGAGGGATTGTTAAAAAAAATCCAGCCCTTATGACATGCTTGTGATTTATTATATTTGGTAGTTGGAATTATGTAATGATGTGAAGATGCAACCGCTAACATTATTCAAGCACTGGTGTGTAGTAGTGATGTTCTGGAATGTTGCACTCCCACTCTATTTCACTATATATACTTACCTTCTGGGTTAAACTTATTGCTAAAATAACACTTGGCCCACTAGTACCTTCTAAAGACGGTCTGTGTGGCATTAAGTGTTAGTGTTTTGCCAGACTGGTTTGGTCGCCTTCCTTACGTATATTTTCTTATAATCTAAAAAGGAAAATAAGCTCCACCAGCTTGGTTGTTTGTATTTTTATTTTAAGAAATTGGGTTCAGTTTAAAAAATAACCTTACTCATTTACATTTGCAGGTTAGGATAACAGGAATCGTTGACTGTAATTAAGGACAATTTCAATAAATGCCTTTTAATGTGCCTTTAGCAGAGAAGCTGAAACAATTTTAGAAAATGGTATGTTATTTGCTTTATCTCCTACTGTTAGGCTTACCAATAGTTATTCTTTTTTTTCTCTCCCCTCAGATGTACATCCAGACAACAACACTTACTGTCTCCATGAGTTTAAGTGCTTCAGTGTCTCTGGGCATGCTCTATATGCCCAAGGTTTATATTATAATTTTTCATCCGGAACAGAATGTTCAAAAACGCAAAAGGAGCTTCAAGGCTGTGGTGACAGCTGCCACCATGCAAAGCAAACTGATCCAAAAAGGAAATGACAGACCAAATGGCGAGGTGAAAAGTGAACTCTGTGAGAGTCTTGAAACCAACAGTAAGTCATCTGTAGACTTTCCGATGGTCAAGAGCGGGAGCACTTCCTAATAGATGTACGTTGAACATTCTTCTCCTAGTCTTGGGGATTGTGCTGCATGTTTCCATGGGCATGGTGATACCCACATACCGTTACACCATCACATTTAGAACCATTTGGTTAAAAGCAAATGGTCTCAAGATGAGAGGCTGTTCTATGGAGTACAAACTTGCTCACAAAATCTCTTTTACAAAGCATGACATTTCATGTCTTTCTTTTGAAGCATTATGAAACTTGATATTTGAAAGCATCATCTTTTTATAAAAGTTGTATTTTAGTACTTAGAAACAATTCCACAATTTTTCTTGTTCAATATTGGGTGCTTTTTATAGTATCAATAGTTTACTGATATTTATGGAATATGCTACTACAGATCTTACACAAATAAATGATGTTATTTGTGCCTTTAGGGAAATGAGAACTCTAATTAGCCAATACATTTAGTTAAGTCACAGTCAATACTTGTTTTTCCCACGTGGTCCCCTTTCCTTGGGCTTCCTGAGGGCTTCCCTTGACTTCACTTCTTGGATTTATTAAGATAATTAAAGTTCTTCTTAAAAGGCTCATGATCCTGGAAATAGAATATTTTCTACAGCCATCTTTCCATTTTTTTTCTTTTCTTTACCTATTTTCTTCTCTACAGTCCACCCAGGAAGGTGCACATGATAACAATACACAGAAATCTGTGCTCAACCAGTAGAATTTAACTGATCTATTGAAGCCCATTTTGGTATCTATGAAAGAGTGGCAAATATAGATTGAAGATTTGTATGGTAAAATACCAGAAAGCTGAATATGGTAAACATTACAACTTTACCTTACTAGGTTCTACAGATGAATCAAAAAAGAAAGAAAAGCAAAGGTACTTGTGTTAGAGTGGCTTCCAGTCTTTTGGAATATAGCATAGGTATTCAATATTTGTTTTTTCTGTTTGAAACAGGAGCTTGCTCTGTTGCCCAGGCTGGAGTGCAGTGGTATGATCTAGGCTAACTGCAGCCTCTACCTCCTGGGCTCAAGTGATCCTCCCACCTCAGCCTTCCAAATAGCTAGGACTGCAGTCATGTGCCGCCATGCCCAGCTAATTTTGTTTGTTTGTTTGTTTGTTTTGTAGAGGCAGGGTCTCACTATGTTGCCTAGGCTGGTCTCTAACTCCTAGGCTCAAGTGATCCTCCCACCTAAGTCTCCAAAAGTGCTAGGATTACAGGTGTGAGTTACCACACCTGCCCAGGCATTCAGTAATTAAGGACAAAATCCTATGCAAAAATATTCTCTTCCTCTCATATTCATCCAGCAGTCTGTGTCCCCTATTCTCTATACTTTCGACACTAAATACAAGAAAAAACTAAAAATTAATTTTATTTGGTTTAATTATTGTAGCAACTTATGGTCTACATTCCATCTACAAACCTTCTTTTCCATCAAGATTTCTGGATGAACATTGTCTACTCTAATTTACCATACACAGAACTATCCCGTGATAGTTAATTAGCATTGCTTAATTAGACATATTGGTTTCAGTTACTGTCAGCTTACCTGGAATCATTAGCCAGATTGGTTCTAAAAAGATTACCTTCAGGTCACCAGTACCAAATTTAGTCACATGTAGAGAAATGAACTTTACAAGAATTTCACAAACACCCCCCACATATTCACCTTTCTGCAAACATGAAACCTTGTGAAGTAAGAAATATGAGAAGCAAGGTAAGGATGGGCTTTAGTAACAAATCATTACAATCATCTCTGAGTATAGGTAAGCAGTTTACTAATGATAAACCTATTTCATAATTGCCATTAAAGGCATCAAAGTACAATGCTTGCGATTTGAGGACAGAATTTTATCTTTATTCCTACCTTGAGAACATTAGTGTAGGAAGTTGAAACCTATTATAAGATGCCAATAAACTGCTGTTGGCCAGTGATATAATTTGAACACTGGCACGTCTCAGTATGACTCACCAGAGTCTATTGTTGTACCTGTTTTTCTCGATCTCTGTTTTTTTTTTTGTTTTTTTTTTTAGCAACAATCCAGAAAACTTTATAAAATATGGTTGCCAAATAAAAGAACCAAACTTAGAGTAATATAAATACCAGTCATCCAGACTCACCTTTGGAAAGTGGTGGAGAAAAAATTTAATAAACTTTTTCAACACTTTAAAGAATAAATAGATGCCCTGAAAAACAAAATTCTCAGTATTGATAGGAACTAATCTCATATTGTTGAAGTAAATCTCATACATACACTGTTTTCCTTTGGTTATTTCCTGTTAATGTTGAGTTGAAATGGAAATTATATAGCATGCATGTATTTCTCTATTTTCTCTAAAATAAGAATGAAAGACTGAAAAAACAAGGCCTATTTGGTGGGTAAGCCTATAATATTCTGGAGGAGTCAGATGCTCACTTTTAGAAGGTCAGGTAAAGTCAAAAAGTGAATCAAGATAATATCAATTACTGCCTAAAAAAAAAGGTTTAATTGTACTTTGGAGATTTTAGTGCATTGATCTTTTACAGGAGTATAATTTGGTGTGAATAAGTTGGGCCCAAGTAAAGTGATTATGGTGTACTCATTCAGGAGAGAAAGATGTATGACATCTTTACACATCCTTCCACAATCCTACTCCAGGTCACCATTTTTAACCTTTGTTCACTTACATGGCCATTCTACAATGAAAGGGTAAATTTGTGTCCAAGATTTTAAAGTTTCTAAAGTTACACAGAATAAATGTAAGTAATATGAAGCTGGATGGGAAACCAATGAGTGCCGTGTTAGTTGCTGAATTTGCAGACTATAGTTTACATTTTTAAAAAAGGTCAAGTGTTATTTCACAACAGAGTGTGATGGGAGTTAGAAACAAAGTTGATATATATGAATTTTGCCAACTGTACCCAATTAACAAATGCTGTACATAGTATTCTTTAAGCTATGTTCATGAATAATTCATGAAAACAGCTGCTGCTGGAGGTAGATTTGTTTTCTCTAGCTTATGAACACAGTGTGGTGCACACAAGGAAATTAATTTACTGTTGCTGTGCTCAAAAACTGATTTTCATATGAGCATATTCATCACCACTGTGAAAAAAATCTCCCTATGAACTCATCTGTACATCTCTGATTCATTTTGCTCTATAGTACTTCTGGGATAAAGATTCTTGCGAGATATCTGCCACCCACAAAGTTTGTCCCTTATCATTGCTTTCATGTTGACTAAATCATCTGTTTCCAGAGCCTTACACTTCCTTTTCTAACCAGTAGAAAAATTAGCATTACTCTCCTTTTGTGAATTCTATTCTCAATTCTCAATAGAATCCTACCACTTTCTTTCTAGAAACAATGTTTAAGAGTTCAAAAAATAATATATAAATTTTTAATTAGCTACAGATCCCCAAAGTTGGAAAGATCCTTAAAACTGGTCTGATCCAAACTGCCATCTGTCGAATGGACATCTTCTGAAAACTATATTGTTCAATATCTATCAGCTCTTGTTACTCTATTTCAACCATAATTCTTTTTCTAGCTATATACAAATTTTATAACCATTTCCTACATTTTAGTTATTGTTGAAAATATTGAACAGTGCAGGAAGTTGGATGACCCTTTTAACAGTCATTTTTATCACTCTTATGACAATTTTTCTCCACCTTGTCTGTGAAGACTAAAGTCCTTCAAAAACAGAACCAAAGAAAAGATTTTATTTTCTTAGAGGAAATTTAGAGGCATATGAGAGCATTATATAAATTAAAAATGAAAAGTAAAAGTGAGTGATCATAGAAAATCATTGTGTTTCACTTCACACCAAACCAAATGTAACAAATGTTTTACCTTTGGAAAGGTTAAGTAGAAAGTACAACTCCATTAGGTCTCATGTATGGTTCATGGAAAGAAAAGGAAGGAAGGAAGAGAAGGAAGGAAGGAAGGAAGGAAGGAAGGAAGGAAGGAAGGAAAGAAGGGAGGGAGGGAGGGAGGGCGGGAGGGAGGCTGGCTCTATATTGATTCTTCCAGATTACAGCTGTTCCATTCCAGTCTATTCTGCTTTCATCCTTACAGGAACCCAGTATTGTAGGTTTTGAACCAGTGATAAAACTGAGGCCCGGTAACCTGGCCCAATGACTTTTTTTTCACTCATTTTGCAGGGACTAGAATGTAGTTCAAAACCAGGTCTAAAGTCTACTTCCTTTGCACTGTGCCACAGTAATAACTTAGAAGGGTAAGCAATGTGGATAAGATAAGCAAATATGTCAACTATTTTTAGCCTGAAGCTCATAATATTCAATGAAATAAAAAATAACAGAACACATCTGTAGTAGCACTTCTTAGGGCTATATGAGTTAATTTTAGTGGTTGTGAACTTTGTATGAACTTGGTCTCTGGTAAGAACTTGTCTAGTCCATCAATAGTGTCACTACAATGGAATGAGTCTGATTGTCAGTTATTTCAGAGGAGGAACTTTACAATTTCTAGTCTTATTCGATGTTCAATAAATACATTATTTTCTAAAAATCTGTTTCATCCTGAATTGGATTCATGTATTGAAACACATACATTCTTTGCTTTTTAAAATATCTTTTATCTTACCGTTATTCATTCCAGAATTACACAAAAAAATAGGACATCACATTTGAATTTTAGGACAGAGATTCATTGCATCACATCTTTCAAAAATACAAAGGAATTATTTGAATTTAGATTTATATTCTCCAGAATCTTAGGCATGAGTATATTTTGGCATAATATCTCTGTAATGGTCTTACAATAATGAGCTTTACTTTATAGTATGTTGGTAACAGAACAATTTAACATTTCTTTTCAAAGTCTTTATTTTCTTAAATATCTTCATTTGTCTCCATTTGATGAAACCAAAAGAAACCATAAATATGCAATGACAATTCACATATTTACCATTCTATATATTTGATATTTTAGCATGTTTACCTCTAGAGTCTAAGATTATTGTGTGTTTTTAAGTGGAAGATGTATTCATTCTCATAGGACAGCTAATTATAATTACTTAACTTTTTTGGTCATTACATCAGCCTCTAAGAATTGAGGTCTTTGACATAGGTAGTAAAAAATATTTTTTGTATTTTGTAGGACAGATAATTGGTCTGTTCTTTCATTTTACATATACGCAAATGCAAAATTTTACCAAAACATTAAAGATTAGCACTTTTATATTTTTAGTTTTCTAGTAAATATCTATATACTATAAATGAGGCTACTGACTGTGACATATTAAAATTGCTGCAGCATTTTTATTTCTGCTGTTATTTAGTTTTTACTACAGTCACGCATTGCTTAATGACATGTTCTAGGAAATGTTGTTAGGCAGTTTTGTCTTTGTGCAAACATCATTCAGTGTACTTACACAAACCAAATGGTATAGCCTACGACACACCCAGGCGATATGGTATAGCCTAGTCTACCTAGGCTACAAACCTGTACAGCATGTTACTGTCCTGAATTGTGTACACAATTGTAATGCAATGGATATTTACATATCTACACGTATCTAAACATAGTAAAGACACAGTAAAAATAGAGTATACAAGATAAAAATGGTATATGTGTAAATAGGGCACTCACTATGAATGGAACTTGTAGGACTGGAAGTTGCCCTGGGTCATTAAGTGAATGAGTGGTGATTGAATGTGAAGGCCTAGGACATGGCAGTACTGTAAATTGCAACTTTTGCCTCTCGGTTCAAGCAATTCTCCTGCCTCAGCCTGCTGAGTAGCTGGGATTCAGGCATGTGCCACCACACCCGGCTAATTTTTGTATTTTTAGTAGAGATGGGATTTCACCATGCTGGTCAAGCTTGTCTCGAACTCCTGACCTCATGATCCACCCGCCTAGGCCTCCCAAAGTGCTGGGATTACAGGCGTGAGCCTCCGCACCCAGCCACTGTAGATATTATAAAAACTCTACACTTAGACTACACTAAATTTATTTTAAACATTTCCTTTTTCAGTAATATACTATTTTAGCTTTCTATAACTTTTTAGTTTATAAACTTTTTATTCTTTTTACATTTTGACTTGTTTGTTATAAAAACTTAAAACACAAACACATTGTCCAGCTATAAAAAATATTTTCTTTATACCCTTACTCAAGGATAAAATTTTTTCTATTTTTATGTATTCATTTTACTTTTTAAACGTTTTGTGTTAAAAATTAAGACACACACACACACACACACACACACGCTAGCCTAGGCCTCCACAGGGTCATAATTATTGATATCACTTCCACCTCCACATCTGATTCCACTGGAAGGTCTTCAGGGGCAATAACAAGCATTGAGCTGTCATCTCTTGGAATAGCAACGCCTTATTCGAGAATACCCCTGAAGGACCTGCCTAAGGCTGTTTTACAGTTATCTTTTTAATGTATAAGTAGAAGAAGTGCACTTTAAAATAATGATAAAAAGTATAGTGTAGTAAATACTTAAACCAGTAACATAGTCTTTCGTTATCATTATCAAGTATTATGTACTGTATATAATTGTATGCGCCATGCTTTTTCATGACTGTCAGGATAGGAAATTTGTTTACACAACAAACCACAAACATGTGAATTATGCTTTGTGTTAAGTGTTGTGTTACGTGTTCACTGGGTGATAGGAATTTTTCAGCTCCGTTATAATCTCATGGGACCACCTTTATATAATGTGGTCTGCTGTCGAGCTGAAACGTCGCCACGCTGTGCATGACTGAGAATGGTTTAAAAACAATGAGTAACATGCTGTAAAAGCTGGATATTGTAAAAAAGTCATTACAGGACTTGAATTTTAAAATCATATTAACAAAATGATGTATTATTATATACTATTTTAAGTTGTCCTCATTTATCTTAACAGCTTCCTCTACCAAGACAACATATATCAGCTACAGCAATCATTCAATCTGAAACAGGGAAATGACACAATCTGAAGAGATGTGGTATATGATCTTAAACAATGAATATGAGACTGCAAAAATTCACTCCTGGAGATCTCCATAGACTACAATCAATCAAATCAATAGTCTTGTAAGGAACAAAAATTAGCCATGAGCCAAAAGTATCAATAAACGGGGAGTGAAGAAACCCGTTTAATACAATAAAACCAATGAGTGTCAAGCTAAAGTATTGCTTACTCATGAGCAATTAAAAAACAAAATCACAAAAGGAAAACTAATGTTAGCTTGTGAAAAAAAAATGCTGTTGAAATAAATCATGTCTGATGTTATTCTTGTAAGTATTTTTCTGTGATTGTGAGAACTCCCGTTCCTGTCCCACATTGTTCAACTTGTATAAGACAATGAGTCTGTTTCTTGTAATGGCTGACCGGATTGAAGCCCTGGGTTGTGCTAAAAATAAATGCAATGATTGATGCATGCAATTTTTTATACAAATAATTTATTTCTAATAATAAAGGAATGTTTTGCAAATGTTGAGAGTTGTTTCGTTCCAGTTTTAAAGCTAGGGAAAACTCTTCTTTCTAGTTGGCACTTCTGCTGTTTTTTAGCTCCTTCTATGAAAGTGCTGATGTTCTGAGGAATTATTTCTTTGAGGAATGTGTTTTTGTACATTTGTGTGCATATGAGGAAGATTGTCTTTTATTCCTATATTAAAAGCATTATTTGTGTAAGACTTTGTGAATATTTCAAGATTTCTGTGGTAGCTTTTCATAGTAACTGCTTCTTTTATGGAGAATCAAGAAATAGTTTGAGGTAAATTGCTTTGAGTTAATTAACAAATGATGAATTAAACTTTGGAGAATGGAATATGAAAATTACCATTTGAAAGTACATCAAAACATGTCACTGAAATTCCCTATTACATTCCTAAATCAAAACTTTTGCATAATGAAATATCCTGTGGTATGTAGTATTAACCTTTTCTCACCTGGGTATAGAAATCACTGAAATCAGTGAAGTAATGGGCCTTACCTAGTACATTCTTCAAAGCAGAGAATTAGCATATTTATTCCCTTGGCACCACTAAAGAAGCCACAGTTCAGATAACATGTCAATGCTTTCTTATTTTCCAAATGAAAACATTCATTGGTTCATAGAACAGTATCATTAAAGAGAGAGGAAATAGGGAGCCTGTCTCATGCTAATAAACCATGCCAGAGTGGATAAAGGGAGGCTGATAATGGCTTTCGAATCTGTTACCATTTTTGTCATGGGCTCCTCTATGCCATACAATCCCAGACATCCATCAAGTCAATGGGTCTCCACAATCATTTTGTTAGTGAATGTTCTCTCTGCTGAGTTAGCTTGGATGGCTCATTGCACTCCTTATAGATATAAAGAGCTGTCTGTGCTCCGTAGCTTCAACCCAGTTACTGACAGTTACTTTATTTAATAGAGAAGTTTGAAGTAGTATAGTGCAGGTTCCTTCAACATACAGTGACATTTCCTAGATAGCTACAAAGATATATTGCTGCATATAGAAGCAAATGTGTATCTTTTCGCTTTTTGTTGAGTTTCTCCTAATAATAATGGTTGTTGTAGATAATATTTAAATCAAGGAGTAAGGGCATTATTTTCAAGTTTTCAGATCATCTGAATTACTGATAATGCAATCCTGTAATCAGGATCCTAAACCCACCTCTAGGTGTGCCTTTCTAGATAAGACTTAGACTAAGCAAATAAACCCATTACTGCATATTAAGTATGTTGTGTCATGTCGCTCAGTACCAATAGCCATACAAGAAGTAATTATAATTGTATTTTAATTTTTAAGTTGATAGGTTTTTTTTTTTCCATTTTGGAGATGGTTTGTAGTTTATAAGATGTTTTTTACTTCATTTTAACTAAGCATCTATATTTTTGGTTGAGAAAATTGCTTGAATTATATAAGCCTTGCATTTCATTCAGAGAGCAAAACTCAAGTATATTTTTATTTACTAATTTCATTTACTAATTGACTCTAATCAGGTTCGGTGGATGTGACAGGGTGATTATGAGAGCTAAGCTGGCTCTCAGACCAAATGTGGGTTTTCACTATTATTGTTACTTAAAAAAATGTTAAAGTTCTAGGAAGAAAAATAAAATACCAAGCATAATTAATGACATTTCAAAATTCTTCTTCCTACCACCAACCTACCAACAGGTTGTTTTCCCTAAGTACTTTAACAAATAATTGACACTTGTTTGGGGTTATACAAAATCTTATTTAATTCACAATAAAGTTGAATAATAGCTCTTGTGGACTTACATATACCAGTCATCGCTTGTAACATTATCTCAGTGGGAAACATTCTGCTGATGAAACTACCACATTTTTCACGCAGTGGAAGGATAAACTCCCTCAGCCTCTTACAGTAGGAGCTGAGGAATTCTTCCTTCCACTGTGTTTATTTTCTCAGGGATTTTGCTGAGGGCTTGAGAGGTAGTCATATAGGTGTAGGACAATGGCGGTGAGGTATCCTGCAGGAGGGATTTAGTATGTGCCAGTAGTGGATCATAAGTCCCATGCTTTAAAATGAACTGTCTGTGTACTATAGATAAGCAAATGCAAAGTTGCACGGAAAAAATGCACTATTATATTCTTTAGAATTGACCTTGTGTTTTATTCTGGCCAAGAAATGTCACATCTAATCTCAACATGCCAGAGGGAATGCTAAAAATGTAGCCTGAGGTAATATTCAGCAAATGTCACTAGTAGACAATGAGAGATATATTAGTGTGACCTTGGACCAAATCTGACCTCAGTTTTTAAAATATTTCTAGCTTATAATAGTTAATATTTAAAAATGTCTAAATCAATGATAGTTGATATGCCACAAACTAATCTTATTTTTAAACAAAACTACTCATAAATTTAAACGTGAGGGATGACTCTTTGAACATGAACAGGAACCTAGTAACTCGATTTTTAGTGTTTATCATAAAATTTTACAGAAAATGTGGCATGTCAGATGAACAAGATTTTACTTTCTTAGAAAATTAAATACCATATTACATGAAATCTCACTAGGAACAGGAGTTTTTGTCATTTATGTTTTCTTCCTCTTTTAACACAATATATTATTTACCAATATTTCTTGACAGTGTAGAAAGAATATTAACAATTTTCTAAACTATATTAGTCAATACTGATGTTTTATTCAGTCAGCAATTGGAAGAAATCACATTCTTAAATCCTATTATGCAACCTTACCAGTTTTTCTCATTTCATTTTTGAGTTTCTGCTAATAAATTCCTTAAAAAATTGGTTGTTTGATTTTCATCCACTTTCTAGAATGAAATGGCCAGAAGTAACAATGAGATTGCATGCAAGAATGAGTGAGAATACCGAATTATAGAATACTCTTATTGTATACGATGATCTTTAGAAATGTTTCTTTTTGATTTTTTTGTTATTCTCCTTTAATGAAGATGAAAATAGTATAGAAAAATTTGACCACAGCTAGAAAAATAAAACATTTCCTTAAGAAGAAATTATTGTCTATGAATACTCAGAAAGTTGCAGACTGCCACTTGACAAGTGTCATATTACAGGGGTAGTGCGAGAAAATAGCACATAATTTTATTTTTTTAAAAATCAATTTTCTATGACTATTCTATTACAGTTTTCTCTTTCAAAATTTTTTTGCATTATAATCTTTAGTGGTGGTGTTACTTTTGAGCATTTTTTAAAATTTAACCCTCCATAGGACATTCAGAATATTTTTGTTTGTTGAACTCAGTCTCTTATCACTGTGAAGTCTAATATTTTATTTTGATTTATCTATCTGTTTTAAGAGTGATAAGGATGGACATAAACAAATTTGACCTATGAAGTGTTTTTTCTAGTTGCCTACTGCTTAGGTGGTTATGGTAAATTAATTTTTACAAATAACTTGCTACAAAGTCATAAAGTAACAAGCATGGATCAAGGCCTATGAAAATCCAAGAATTAACCATGCAATAACTTGGATGGGAAGAAAGGGTGATGCGTTTATAGAAAACAGGAAAGACAAATGATAAATGTAATGTTTCAGGTTGTAAAGTAAGCAATATCAGGTTACTTGGCAATCAACTATGTCCCATTAGGTAAAATCAATAGAACATAGGTTAATTTTGAGATCTAATAAAAATATTAGTGTTAAAGCATAATTTTGTAGAAGTTAAAAGCAACTCTTATAACAAAAGTAAAATGAACAAGTCAAGGATTTTATTCAACTCATTACCTAATAAGGGAACAAATAAGATCTTGAAACTAGTCCAAAGAGTATTTGAGAAGCTAGTTTATACACACACACACACACGCACACACACACACACAGATATATATAAAATAAATCAGAGGATTAGATACAAAACTGGTTTAGTATCCTACAGTATAATAATAAACCATAACATTTCAGGTTGTATGTTCCATTGGACAGACATTATTTGCATTTCTACTAGAAAAAAACCATACTTATTAACCCCTACGCCTAAAGCAGTAAAGTAACTTTGTTGATAGACTCAAATGAAGCCCTCTACGGAAAGAACAGCCATTCATATCTTTTGCCTATTGCTAAATTTTGGATAATTTCTGTGATGAGTGATAATTTATTGCTCTACTTTCCCTAACTGTAAACATTACATTGGCAACAAATGAATAATAAAGATCACAAACACACCGAAAATTACATGAAGGTAAAGCAGTAATGGAGAAGCTCTGGTATGGGGCTGTTGGAATTATTCTTTCCTATCTCAAATCTTAAGTGTATCTCCAATTCAGAACTGAATTGTATAAAATGATAAGGTGAATAACTGTGAATAAAAATGTACTTGCCTTCAGGTAACATCACTAACAATTCTACAAGTAATTTGTGAAAGTATGACTTATTCCTTTTGTCCCCATCTGCCATCTTTAGTGAATACTTTCTCTCCTCTTTTGTAGTATATTACCCTAAAATGGGAAATCAGCTTTTCAAGAGTGTCCCCGAAGATGACAAACTATGGATAGTTTACTTATTTCCATGAGTGCCTTCTACTTGTCATTGGCTAACAACCCTGGCCCTTCCTAACAAAGCCTTCTTCAAATCCTGACCCCTGACAACTTCTAGGAAGGTGAAGCAAGAATGAAAGAAGCCATCTTAATCAAAGATGGGGAGAGGAAACAGGTATGATTAGTAGGGCTCTGCTTTCCTATAAACATCCTAGAATTTAATAACCTCTGTCTATCCCTTACTTCTGTCTGGCATCCTGAGCTCTGCAGAGCAGGGTAATGGTGAGTTTGGGACCATGGGACTCTCTATCCGTAGGGAGCCCATTTTCTCAGTAGAGTCTTAGCAGCGCTGGAGCTCAATGTTCCCTTTGAAGATCTTTACTAAACTCCTGGAAGAAGAAATGAGGCAGCACAAGGCAAAATTATAAAGTAGATGAAATGTGGCTTATTGGCTTTTCTGGTTTTTGGATTTTTTTCCCTCATGATGTTCTCCAATTTCTTTTTACCTCTTTCCAATCTCACCCAGGTGACCAATATCCTCAGTGTACATTCTAGGTACTCAGGGATCCCTTTCCCACTTTCCGTCTTCTGACTCACTATTACTTTCCTCTGTTCCAATATTTCAACCTCAATTACCTTTCTATGTCAAACTTCTCTACATTCCCAACACACACAGATATCATAGAGGCATATCAAAGGCCCCAGGGGAAGCTATCACAGCTGGCTTTTAAGTAATAAACAATATAATTAAAATGGTTTAATCATTTATTTTGTTCAGAAAGTACCAGGTACCTGCTATGTAGCAGACATCGTGTAGGTGCTGAGAACATAACAGTAGAAAAAAATATTGGCGGCCATCATGGCATTTATATTTCTGTAGAAGAGATGAATAGTAAACAAGATAAATACACAAATGTAGGGTATGTTAGCAAGTGATAAATGCTGAGAAGAAAAATAAATCAGGGAAAGTGATGGATAGGAAAATAGTTTAAGAAGTAAAAGTGTGAAGTGGAGGCCAGGGTTGGAATGTTAGGTAGGATGGCTAAGAAAGATGACATTTGAGTACAGGTTTAAAAGATGAGGAATTAATCTAGGCAGTGTCTTGGGGAAGAGAATTTCAAGCTAAGAGCATCAAGGAGACAGGCCCTGAAGCAGCAGCTTGTCTAGACAAAGCAAAGATGAAGGAAGGTAGGGGTGCAGTATAAGATCTTGTAGAGGCCTGGTCAGCCATTGAAAGACCTTCACATTTCACCCTTAGTGATAGGAAATCATTACAGGATTTTGAGCAGAGAAGTAACACAATAAGTATTAATTTTAATTGAGTCTTATCTGAGGTGAGATTAGCCTTAAAGAAGCCAATATCAGGAACACAGTCTTCCATTAGAATACTTTTGGATAATCTAGGTTAGAAATGATCATGACTAGGAATGGGCAAAGCAGTGGAGGTAATGAGAAGTGGTCAGACTGGAAATTTTGAACAAAGGTCTGCCATCAGTATCTGCTTTAGTTATTATGTTGTCTCCTGGTATATAAGCTCCCTGTCTTTCAAGTGCTTGCCTTTTTTTTTTTCCATTCATTATTTCATCCATTCAATCATTCACTTTTTCATTCTTACTATAAAAGCAATGTGAAAAATCATATATTGATCATTATGTGGGGGTACAAGGAGCTCACTAACTGGGAGTGATGATAATATCTAATAATAACAATTATAATAAGGAGAATAATAATTATAATAGTTAAGATTATCAGATACTTATATATCGGACACCTTGCTAAGCGCTATGGAGTAGGTCTGGCATTCACCTTATGGGCTAGGTGCTATTATTACTCCTATTTATAGATGATGAACTGGAAGCAAAAATTGATTAGCTAACTTGCTGTAGGTCATAGCATACATAGGTGCACAGCTGGGACTGAGCTGCAGTTTCAGACAAAATGTGCCAAATGAGAGTCAGAACAAAATGCTATGGGAGCCAGAATAGAGATACTCCCATTCAACTGGGAAAATTAGGTACAACCCTGTGAAATAAGTTCCTGGAATTCTTTGATTTGGTTGTTGATATCAGGTTTCATGAATTACAACCTGTTTCTACGACAGTTATCAAATCTTCTTGGCTTTGGGAAATAGATTTAGGTTGGGGAATATTGTTTGGGTAAATCCAAGTTAGTGTCAACTTTTTATTTGACAGTTTTCATTTTTATTGATTTGTCCATAATGTGAAGTTTTTAGTTACCCATGCACATCGCAAGACCAGATATAGAATGTAGGCCTTTTTCTTTTCATAGTTCATGATTTGTTATATTATATTGAAAATTTTTCAAGTCATATGAAAAAAATGAGAAAAAATGATAATACTACTTGAGGGACTTATTTACAACTTAGGTTCACAAAAGTTAACCTAGTTATATAATTTGCCTTGTTTAACTTTATTCAGAAATTTATCCAAATTGTAAGTGTGCTCTTGTTATACCCCTAGGATGGCAAGCTGTGATTGTTTTTTCATGCACAAGTAGTTTATTGGGTAACTAGTGCATCAACTACTTCATAATACATAGCACATTATTATTATAATGTCTTCCAAACAGAAATATCAGGGCCAAATATTATTAAAGCTCAATGTCAAGTCCTTTCCCAGTAATTGAGCCAAGAATAGGACCTAACAATCCACAATACTGGGCTAACACCTCCTCTCCTGGACAACATGACCCCACCATCACCACTGCGTCTTGAACACTGTTATTACCTAATATTTACTAGACCCACAACCTTTGTATTGGTGTTAATAGAAACCATCTACATTACCGAAGTCTTTTGCAATGGAAACTCTTGGCAGAGCAAAAAAGGCAGGCTTGGCAGTAATCTTGCTAAATTTTTCTGGCAGATCTAAACCTTCTAGGTCACTGGGGAGAGGTAAGGTGTTTGGATACTTAGCTGACACTCACCTTTACTGGATACATCAACCAACTTAGCCAAAGAGGTTTCCTAGATGTTTTAAAGTTTTAACAATCTAGGTCCTATCCGGTTATCTTCACTCCCCAGCACATATGCATGTGCACACACACACACATACACGCACATACTAACATGGGTAATGATTTTTAAGAAGCAAAAGCTAGGCCCCGTTTGAGTCACATGAAAGAAAAATTTCAAATGTGAACACTGTTAGACCCATGTTATTTTATAGCCAAGATTTCAGATCATGCATCTTTTATCAGGAAGGATCTGAGATGTGAAATAGATGTTTAATGGGGCTCTGAGGATGTTGGACAAGGACAACAGTCCACAGTGACTTTATGGAGTGGGTCACGGAAACAGAACACAGAAGGGTTTCAGTGTTAGGCCTTAACTATTATGAAGAAGTTGTAATAGCCTATTGTAGCAGAAACCTCTTATCAGCAAGTACCTAAATGCCAATTTACACAGTAGGGATTTTTAATTAACAGTGACAACTGTCTCTCATTGATGAGATTATTTTTTACTAGTGACCAATAACAGAAGAATTCAGCTGATTCAACAGACTTAATTTCTAAATATATTGACTATATAATATTCAAATACAACTGCCATATCTGTGGGTCTCATTCTGCCTATAGAATATAAAAGTGATATATTTCATCTGAAAAATAAAGAGATAATGTCTTCTTAATACATTCCTTATTGCTGTCAGCTTTAGAAATTCACAAGTGTGTTAAAATACATTTTAACTTAATTTTCACCATTAATACATAATAATGATTCCTTCTTTCAATCAGTATATGTTCTGAGGTCAGTATTAAAATCCAGGATGAAATGGCTTATGCTGAATTAAGCTAAATAAATATTTTAAATTGCTTTCAACATGTAGTAATGACAAAGTTCAGCTATACTATGGAATTGAAATCTTTAATGGACATACTTTGTTTAAAGGTTGTGTACAGGTCATTTGCATACCCACATGCTAAAATTTTTCTTTTTAACTTTTCATAGCTGGATAAAATCAATTTATGATTGCATAGAGCACAGATACTTCTTTTCAATGGAAAATTTAGCAGCAAATATTTAAGGTATGTTCTAAAATTGTATAATTTTAAAGGCTTACTATAATATAAATGCTATAAATATGATATGGCTGGTCCACCTACTAAGTTGACTGGCATTATATTTTGAAGCATAAAATACAAAAAGAAGCATGTATATCATATATCAATAGATGGGGCTAATTAAGCTAAAATATTAGAAGCCTATATAAATATATTTGGGCAAGTCATTTTACAAGCTAGGTAATGAACAAACAGGGAGCCCAATTCTCATGTTTCTGCTACACACATATATTATCATTTCATCATGCTCAATATCATAGAACGACCTAAAACTAGTCCTTTTAAGATAGTGCATCAATCTATAAGCCTAAAATTAGTTCAAAATAACAAGTTTTAAAAGACAATCCATAAATATGCCTTTCTTCTCTTTTCTGATTAGTAACCACTGGCCCCAGCAGTTCACTTTGAGGGTACATAGGACACAAATGTTTCAAAAAACGTATAAAATGAAAATGCTTTAAATACACTTTTAATTCAGTACTTCTCCAAGAGTTGTATGAAAACCACTTGCATCAGCATTAAGAGGAGTGTGGTTTGTAAGGTAGATTCTGAAGACCTGCTGAATTCTACTGAATTAGAATTTCAGAGTGTAGGACTCTAGATTTTAAATTAGTACCTGTGAGAGTCCAGTACTCAATATATTTGAGAACCATTCGATTGGAGGAATAAGTTGAAGGAACTCTGTTATATACACAGTTCAACCTAAGTATAGTTTTTTTCTGTTAAACTATATTATTTTTAGCCTAACTTTGATCAGTTCTTTGTACTACATTATGATTATGTATAAGTATACAAAGATTTTAACAGAATATGAAATTATAGTAGTGTGTAAATGACCAAGACCATTTGTAGTTCCTATATGGTATGAAGACTTTATCTCAGCATTCTTCTTAATCTCAATGAAAAATCTTTTCCATACAATAGTGATTTATCATTCTCTATTTAATAAAACCTAGAGCCAATACATTTACTGTTCAGTCTGGTAAACTTGAAAAGACTTTCCTATAATCTCACTGTCCCTATTCCAGCACCACACCCTAATGGGTAGAATTGCATTTAAACATGCATATGAATAATAGGGACCATCTTCCCACCAATATTTTGCTCTTATATCTCAAACAAAGACATAGTTTGTCATGTCATTGGTCACTAGCGAGTAAATATGGCATGCAGAATCGATGAGATTCTAACTATTAGCAATATAGTAATATATAATTAGTCTTCTTTATGGATATTACAAATTATTCTTTAAGAATCCTTAAAATGTTGACCTGCGTGCATATCTAAGTTTAATGTCATCTCTCTTCTTGGTCCATATTCCTCCTCATGTTACCAAACTTTTTTTATCTTTCTCTCTTTTTAAAAAATGATGGAATGCATTTTTGCATAAATAAAAAATACTTAAGTACTCATGATGTGTTTTTCTCAGCACTTTGCATCTCTGTGACATGGAGTAAAGCCTATTAAGACAACAGAAGCTCTCTCTATTGAAAAGTCACAACCTAATAAACCCTCTCTGAGAAGGACCTCTTCCCTAATTGAATAGTTGGATAATGGTGTGTGGTTTGTCATACCACTGTCTTTGTTTTCTATAAATGCTAACAATTGTCTTTGCATTTAGGTCAGTATGATGTAATACTCTTTAAAGGCAATGGAACTCATTCAGTGTTAAAATAAGGATAGTGATCAGACATAGAAATAGTTTGTCACATCCTCTTTTTAAGTTAGATTATGAAAACCTGATGAATTAGACCTACTGAATTAGAATTTCAGGGTATAGGGCTCTAGATTTTAAACTAGTACCCGTGAGAGTCTAGTACTCAATAAAATTTGAGAATTATTAAGTTAGATGGATGAATTGAAGGAACTCTCTTAAATTACTGGAGTGTTACTGCAATAATTCGATCAAATCTGAGGGCAGTCATAGTTGAACAGATAGTAACAAACAAGAATAATCAGATGAACATGAACTGAAATCATTATACTATAGTAAGTTTTGAAGGAAAAATAGAAAGAACTAAGCATGTTAAGTTAGAAGACAAGACTTAAGTCAAGAGCACTAATACCAGTTACTTGGGCTTGCTTAGAAGTGGGATGGAAATTTGGTTAAGTTATAAGGTACATTTAAACAATGTTACAAAGTTTCAGACAGAAGCTATGTGACTGTCTCTTAGAAATGTGCAGAAATTTCTTGTTTTAAGCCATCGGGTGTGACTAGATGACCCCTCAGTTTATTCCAGCATTCATGTGCTGCTTACTTACAATGCGCCAATCACCCTGCTAGGGGCTGCAAGGAACACAAAGGAGAAAAGACACCATCTGTTTTCTCAACTGTGATAAATGTTAGAAGAAAAGCAAAAAATCCTATGGGGTTTCACCATAGGGATATGTTTAATTGCTAAGATTCTCTGATTTGTGAGTCCCTTTTGAGATTCATCATGCAGTTATTACAGTGATATTGAATAGGATTCAAAATCTATCAACTATAATTAACCTGGAAAAGAAAAATCATCTTAGATAGTAGAGGACTTAAGTCAAGTCCTCTAACAAGTATACCATGAGCAGAGACTGCCATAGGTAAATGTGAGAGATTGTAGGATGTTACTAGAAAACGATTTTTTAAGCATCTGCTCAGGATGACTAATATGCCAACGTGATGCAGGTATTTCAGGTACACATGTATAAAATCTATATTCACTGACAAAGGCAAACATCAAAATGCAAATACAAGGACATTAAAATTTATTTTAAAATTCAATCTCATTGATCTGTACTTTAACAGCAAACCACATAGATCACATTAAGTAGTTTTCTGACTTTCAGCCTAATATAAATTCCAGGTTTCTGGAAATGACATGATCTATTTTTGTTTCATTTTGTACAGTTTTCTTTTCTTTTAGTTTTTTTAAGCTCATGACTGTCATTTCTGAACAAAGCTTCATGAAATGTTTTTGAACATTGTTGTGGCTTTTACTAAATGGATAGTGCTAACCCATAGAAACCTGAGAAGGAGAAAGTTAGAGGAACCTACCTCAACCTCACTCTTCTTCTGACCTCAAATCTCCTATGGACGCCTTCTATTGGTGGAACTCAAGAGAGCTTTTCAATGGCTTCTATGTGTGTCAGTCTACAAGGCACACAATAGAGTGTATGAAGCTAAAGGCAGCTCTAGAGAGTTCAATAAAGTAGATCATTGATTATTGTTTGCAAGCCTCCTTTCTATGTTTTTTGGGGGTACAATGATACAGTGAATAGTTTCTGCCCTTCAGGAATTCAGATGAGTAAATAGGGAAATCCCTAGTGGTTTTGTGAGCATTTTGCTAGAAATAGGCATGGGAGGCTCAGAAAAAACAGAAAGAACTTAACCTATAGTAGCTTCCTTCTGCTATGCACCATCAATATTCGCATAAAACCACAATTGCCACAAAAATAAAACAGAATAAAGACGAAATTAATGGAGTAGTGTGATTTCCAAGTTCCATTTTGCCATCACAAAGCTCCAAATCCAGAGATATTTTTCTGAATCCAGCTGATTATTTATTTATGCAGCCTGCATACCTCATTCTATTGCACTTCACAGATATTTTGCTTTATACAAACTGAAGGCTTGTGGCAACCCTGCCTCAAGCAAGTCTAGCAACATGATTTTTCCAACAGCATGTGCTCACTTCATGTCTCTGTGTCACATTTTAGTAATTTTCAAAACACTTTAAGCTTTAATATTATTACTGTAATTACATCTGTTATGGTGATCTGTGATCAATGATCTTTGATGTTACTATTGTAATTGTTCTGGGGAGCCACGAAACCATCCCCATAGGATGACCGACTTAACTGATAAATGTGTGTTCCAACTGCTCCATCAACCTCCGGTTCCCCCATTTCTCTCCCTTTCCTCAGGCCTCCCTATTCCCTGAGGCACAACAATAGTGAAATTAGGCCAATTAATAACCCTACAATTACCTCTCAGTGTTCAAGTGAAAGGAAGAGTTGCATGTCTCACACTTTAAATCAAAAACTAAAAATAATTAAACTTAGTGAGGAAGGCATGTTCAAAGCTGAGACAGGCTGAAAACTAGACCTCTTACACCCAACAACTAGCCAAGTTGTGAATGCAAAGGGTAAGTTCTTGAAGGAAATTAAAAGTGCTACTTCAGTGAACTCATTAATGGTAAGAAAACACAGCGTTATTGCTAATATGGGCAAAGTTTTAGTGGTCCAGATAGAAGATCAAACCAGCCACAACATTTCCTTAAGCTGAAACCTGATCCAGAACAAGGCTGTGACTCTTTTCAATTCTAGGAAGGCTAAGAGAGCTGAGGAAACTGCAAAAGCAAAGTGTGAGGCTAACAGAGGTTGGTTCGTGAGATTTAAGGAAAAAACAACCTGTGTAACATAAAAATGTAAGGTGATGCAGTAACTACTGATGTGGAAGTTGCAGCAAGCTATCCAGGCAACCTGACTAAGGCAATGAATGGAGGTGGCCGTACTAAACAAAAGATTTTCAGTGTAGATGAAACAGCACTCTATTAGAAGAGGATGCCATCTAGAACTTTCATAGCCAGAAAAAAACCAACGTCTGGCTTCAAAATTTCAAAGGACAGCCTGGCTCTCTTATTTGGAGCTAATGAAGCTGGTGACTTTAAACTGAAGCCAATTTAAAGCCACTGGCCATTCTGAAAATCCTAAGGCCATTAAGAAGTATGCTAAATCTTCTCAGCCTGTGCTCTATACATGGAACAACAAAGCCTGAATGACAGCACATCTGTTTACAACATGGTTTACCGAATATTTTAAGCCCACTGTTGAGATGTGCTTCTTAGGGAAAAACATCCCTTTCCAAATGTGGCTGCTCATTGACAATGCACCTGGTCACCCAGCAGCTCTGATGGAGATATACCAGAAGACTTGTTTTCATGCCTGCTAACACAACATCCTTTCTGTACTCCATGGATCAAGGAGTAATTTTGATTTTCAAGTCTTATTATTTAAGAAACACATTTTTGTAAGGCTATAGCTGCTATAGATAGTGATTATTCTCAAGGATCTAGGCAAAGTAAATTGAAAACCCTCTGGAAAGTATTCATCATTTCAGATGGCACTAAGAACATTCATGATTCATGGGAGGAGCTCAAAATATCGACATTAACAGGTGTTTGGAAGAAGTTTATTTCAACTGTCATGAAACACTTTGAAGATTCAACACTTCAATGGAGAAAGTAACTGCAGATGTGGCAGAAATAGCAAGAGAACTGGAATTGGAATCAAAGCCTGAAGATGTGAGTGAATTGCTGCAATGTCATTTTAAACTTTAATGAAAAAGGAGTTGTTTCCTGGGATGAGCAAAAAAAAAAAAAAAAAAAAATGATTTCTTGAAATGGGATCTACTCCTTGTGAAGATGTTGTGAACGCTGCTGAAATGATAACAAAGAATTTAGAATATTGAATGAACTTAATTGATAAAGCAGCAGGAGGGTTTGAGAGTATTGACTCTAATTTTGAAATAAGTTCTGCTGTGGGTCAAATACTATTAAACAGCATCACATTTTACAGAGACATCTTTGATGAAAGGAAGAGTCAATCAATGCAGCAAACTTCATTGCTGTCTTATTTTTAGAAATTGCCATAACCACCCCAAACTTCAGCAACCACTACCCTGACTAGTCAGCAGTCATCAACATTAAAGGAAAAACCTTCACCAGCAAAAAGGTGACTTGCTGAGAGCTCAGATGATTGTTATTATTATTAAATAATAAAGACTTTTTAAAATTAAGTTACGTATGTTGTTTTTAGACATAATACTATTGCACACAATATACTACAAAATAGTATAAACATAACTTTTATATGTACTGGGAAACCAAAAAACCTGTGTGAATTGATTTATTGTGATATTTGCTTTATTGTAATGGTCTGGAACAGAACCTGGAATATCTCCAAACTATACCTGTAGAAAAGAAAAATATTGGTTAAACTTCTTAAAATTTAATATTTAACATTCTCATGAGTAAACCCACTTAAAACAACCCCAATAACAAAAAATGAGAGGAGAAAGAAATATGTTTTGTTGCTCCATGAATCAAGTATAAGTTATGATTTATTTGCCAGAAAGAAAAGTCCACTCCCTTTTAGGTTAGGAGATGACAAGATAGATAATTTATATGGCAGGGTTTTGTTCTTGTTTTTATTTCTAGATCTCAGACCCCTGACCCCAGAAACACAAGGGCTTTGATTTTGTGAGGATACAAAACAATCATTTAGCCTTTGGGCCTTGACTATTTTATCTGTAAAATGGAAGTAATAGACTTTCTATTTCCTTCAGAAGACCTCAATTTTGATAACTAATATGAACCTCATAAAAAGTGTTTTGAGCTCCCTGGAGGTCAGCTACTAGCTGGGATAAAGTGGATTATTATAACAGTCCTTCTTGAGCTATTGGTACTTACAGCAAACAAAAACAAAATATATCATATCCTGTTGAAACTGCCCTTGGATAGAAAGAGTGCAATTACCCAAGGTTGAAATTGATTGCAGAGTGTCTGTGAACATCTGGACTTTTATAAAGTGTGTCTTTGGAGCCCTAAGATCTGTGGGCTATTTGCAGAAGTGGACTGCTTTTATAGAAGAGGTGAGAATAATACACTCTTCCTGTTTTTGAACATTTTAGTATCTTGATAGGGTCAGAAAAACGATAAAATTCCTTTTCCCCTGCAGTCTCAGCCATAGCAATGCTACCATTTTTAAGGGAGGGGATGAAGGTAGATTTTTCTCTCTTTTGGAAGAATCATTAGTCTAACCTTTAAAGAGAGGCAGCAGATGTGGAAACAGCACAGGTTGTTTCAGGCAACTGAATTTCAAATCTGACTTTGACAGTATGAGTGGTATTAAATCAATCTTCTCAGGTCGTTCATTTATGAAACCAGACCAATTGCACCAGACCCTCTAGAGATGACTTTCAGGCTCATGCCTTTGGAGAAAGTTTCACAGGGGACTCTGATGAGCAGCCCATTCACTGCAGTAGGTGAAGTTTCTACCATAAATTTCTGTTTAAGAAATGGTATTTTGCAGCCTCATACCCTTCCTCCACAACTCTTCAGATCTCCAGTTCAACCCTTACTTTTCCATGCCAAAAAAAAAAAAAAAAACGGAGACATTTGACTGTATAGACCTATCATGGGCATAACAACCACAGTCTCAGTCAGGCTCTGCCTCTCCCATGGGCACGGAGAAAATGGTGATGGCACGAGAGATAGTTCTGTTTTCTTATCCTGTATAGGTAAGATAAAATGGAAACCATTAGTTAGCTAGCTTCTATTTCAGCCAATATTCCTAACCTTGAAATATAACTCAAAAAATGAAAAGTCATTCAATCACCAAGATAGAGTAGGGTTAATAAAAAATAGCAACTTAAAAATAGGGAGAAGAGAAAGTAGAAGTCATGTTTGGGACTTGTTTTGGGATACCTTGAAAAGATTATTTTAAAGGTGGCATTTGTTCAAGGGATGCAAAGATGCAGAATCTTGCCCTCAGGCACAACTGCTCCTCTAAGAGTCCCCTGGGAATACACACATATGTGTGTGCGCACACATACACACGCACTCACACACAACTGAGGCAAGGAAACTAAATAACTAACCATTACCCTTACTGGCTGGAGTTGAAACCTAAATTCCAAAGCAAGACCTAAAGTATTTGTTCTCAAAGTGTGGTTCCCAGATCAGCATCTAAGTATTACCTGAAAACTTATTAGAAGTGCAAATTCTCAGGCCGTATCTCAGAACTACTCAGTCAACTACCATTCTGAAATGGGGCTTAGCACTTTATATTTTTTAAGGAGCTCTGCTGGTGATTTGGATGCATTACTCTTATTCAAGAACCAATGACTTAAAAGAACAACATAAACTATGGTCACGAGGTCTTCCCACTTTCTCCGACGTCTATCCCAGGTCTTTGGTTTTAAATTTAGAACTGTGCACCGGGCGCGGTGGCTCATGCCTGTAATCCCAGCACTTTGGGAAGCCGAGGCGGGTGGATCACGAGGTCAGGAGATCGACACCATCCTGGCCAACATGGTGAAACCCCGTCTCTATTTAAGATACAAAAATTAACTGGGTGTGGTGGCAGGCGCCTGTAGTTCCAGCTACTCAGAAGGCTGAGACAGGAAAATCACTTGCGCCCAGGAGGCAGAGCTTGCAGTGAGTGGAGATCATGCCACTGCACTCCAACCTGGGGTGACAGAGCGAGACTCCATCTCAAAAAAAAAAAAAAAAGGAAAAAAAAAAAAAATTTCAGAACTGAGGAAGGCAGATGTAAAGTTAGAGGAAAAGGAGTGAGAGGTAGAATAAAAGAAACCATTTAGTTCAATGCTCCGAGGGAGTTGCTGGTTTGGGATACCTGCTCTTGATCTCTTTAAACCAGGGTAATAGCTGTTGGACTGACCGGAAAAAAAAAAAAAAGCACTGGGAACGGAGGAGGGAAAGTCACTGACTACCCACAACACAGACTCACCATTCTGCTTAAGGCAATAGTATTTTTGGACAAACTTTGCTGAACATCTTTACATTTATTTTACTCTCTAATGATGTTTTCATTAAGAATAACATGTGAATGAAGCACCATAGTCCTTGAGTGTGTAGGGCTTCTAAATATCTGAATCTTGTCCTAGAATGGAGGTGAGAGGAAATAAAAGAGAGTATGCACGGAAGAGTGTTAGAGAGCTAGCTCGCAAGCCTTCTTATTTGCAGTTATCAGGCATTGATCGACTGTCCCCTTACCATTCAGGTTCTGCAGACATTAATGAAGATATTAACTGCAACCATTATCTTTTTGCTCCACATTTCCTGGTTGCTGCTTTGAGTCAGTATTCTCAACCTGATGTAACAACTGATCTCATTGGGTAGAGAGGGGCTTACCCTTGGGGAGTAGTGAGGGCTACAAAGTAAGTTCACAGTCTTCCCCTAGATGTTGACAGCTCTTATGTACTCAGGATGTCAATTTTCACAGTTCACACCTCTTATTGTCACTCTTGCACAAGACAGAAAGAAAATAAGGTCAACTTTAACTCTACTAAACTGTTTGAAGTCGCATAGCCTGTGACACTGGCCAAACCAATGCTACTTCTAAGGCAAAGCCATAGGGGACTACTCAATTTTAAGATATTAAAATTAAATAAGATTTAAAATTCAGTTCCTCAGTTGTACTAGCCACATTTAAAGTGCTCAGTAGCCACATGTGGCTGGTGACTGCCATACTGGACAATGCAGACACAACATTACACAGCTGGAGGTGTGAGAGGGAGTTAAAGGTGAGGGTGTGGTGATCATTTAATATTAGAAGTCACATATCACAGAAGTGACAATGTGACGTCTAGATTCCACTTAGCATCTCTGAACACAGGACACATACTTGTGTGTTGAAGGCCAATCAGAAGGAGACTATCCTGCACCCTAGGCCATTAGGAGTTTCAGGAACACAGGTTTATAATCAGAGAATATCTCTGTGAACAGAGTTCTGTCCTATCATCACCAAAGAGAGCCACTGACTCTGTTTCCCCACCAACCTTACTCCCTATGCCACTCTCTGCATCCTTCCTTTATTTTACAGTCAAGACCCTTATCATAGGCAAAGTCAAGTAAGCAAGCATAACTGCCTGAAATTCCTATTTACCGTAGTCTTATTGTATTTACAGTACTTTTTGTTTTCTCAGTGATTGCACCAGGAGCCATTCACCTGATAGGCATGGAAGGTCAGCATGTCTTTCAAGTTTTTCTAAACCCTCTTCTCAGATTTCCTTTGGGTCAGAGTAATTAGAACATAGTGAACAATGAAGACTGAGGTGCTAGCAGTCCCTTTCCTCTGTACCCTATGTTTACATGATAAATATGTATCATATAAAACAATTGCATTTTTCAGTAACCTTCTTTTTGCCTCATATTGCAAGATAATTGTGAAAAGAGGGTGAATAAAAAGAGGGAAACTTCTAGATTCCCATTAGCCGTTCAATGGTTGTTTTCTCCAGCTGACTGATGAGCATGGGAAAAGGAGAGTTAACTGAGTAATGGAGCTAATTGCATATGTAGAATAATAAAGCTGAGCTCTACCAGTCCAGTCCAATTTATGTGATTGTCACCTGGAATAGAATGATTGTAAAGCATTATGCAGCACCATATTTCTGCATTTACTTATCAGCAACTCTGTTTCAGAAAAGATTGAAAGGAAGTTTTCCCTGTGAAGATTAACACTTTTGAGAAAAATGAAATCTATAATCATATAAAGGGTGGCTATAAAATTATAAAACTGAATTCTCAAGTCACACACCCAGTCATTCTCATTAACTTATATCTTGTAAATAGATAAGTGTTTTCCACATCAGATTTATGTTACTTGTCATTTATATAGAATACAATATAATTTAACAGCATGCTTCAGGAATATATCGGATAAAAAGTAAAATGCCTTGATCGTTTATAAAACAAAAATTGACTACAGTTTATAAATGTAATGGACATAATACAGCAATGACACAAGTTAGAGTCAAATTCTGTACATAAAAATTAACTACAAGCAGGCACATGCATAGTAAGACTCCTCCAAATTATACTAATTGGGAGACAGGATCATCAAATCTGGGAGAAAATCCAAAATTACAGAATATGTTCGATTAAGAATATAGTCTTGCTATAATCAGAGAAATGACGACAACAACAAAAGCAATTGCTGACAAGATATTTCCAGGTACGGGCTGACTTCTTTTAATCAGCATATTTTACTGCAAAATGAGTAGAAGAATGTTTGACTGGTTAGGAGGCAGATGACAAAACCAGATGAACTTTCAGGATCTTTCCAGACCATGACCCATGATTCCATGATCTTTAAGTAACAACACCTAGTTACGTAAAACAAATTAATGTGATAAAGCAGTTAAACACACTTCTTTCAAATAGAAAAAAACATATTTTCTATAATAGTCTTTATGCTTTGCTTTTCAAGAGATAGCATAAAGCCAAACTACATAAAAGGCAGGTCAAATTATATTTCAGATTAATGAACATTGAATAAAATTGTTATCTGATAAACATCTTCAGTATGCATACTTGAGAGCAATGATGAGGGTGAGTCCCAGTTCTGTCTCAAGTGATTGTTTTACAATCTCTTTAACCTCTAGCAGGGAGTTTCAAACCCGTCATCTCTGAGGGTTCTTTGTTGTCTAATTCGGCTGTTGTATATACAGTTTTAATTCCCTTGCAATCTACACACAACACATGACATGAATCCCAAGGAATTTAGGGGTTACAGTTCATTTCTTTTTAAATTGACTTGTTATTTCTTTAAACCCAAAAGGGAGCAAATTCATCTGAAAAATGATTGTGTTTTGCTTTCTATTATTGGTGAAAATTTTTCTGATAATAATTACTTTTATATCTAATCTGAAAAGTGCTTTCATAATGGTCTTTTAATTTTATACCTTAAGAAAATAGCATGCAAAGAGATTCTATGATACTCTCAATTCCAATTGTCCCGCCGATGGCCTAGAAATACTCTGTGGCAAGAACAAGACAAGAAGCCAACGACTTTTTAGCTGGCTTGTTGGTGAGGTGGAATGCCCATAAACATGAATACCCTGGGAAAACCTTAGTGACAGGTGATACGGTGGAACTTGTCCTACCTGTCCTAATGTTGTGTTTCTTCAACATTAGTGGTAGGTTGTCTTCGTCTGCTCTGGCTGCTATAACAACAACAGAAAAATCTCATGACCTGGGGGCTAAAACAACAGACATTTATTTCTCACAGATCTTGAGGCTACAAAGTCTATTTAAATGCTGTCTGATTTGGTTTCTAGTGAGAGCTTTCTACCTGGCTTGCAATTGGCTGTCTTCTCTTCGTGTCCTCACAGAGTTAGGGGACAGAGGAAAAGCTCTCTGGTTTCTTTTTATAAGGGAACTAATCCCAACATGAAGGCCCAGCTCTCATGACAACATGAAAACCTAATTACCTCCCACAGGTCACATCTTCAATAACATCACATAGGATATTGAAAGTATAATGAAGATATAGTATAAAAGTGTAATAATGATTATACTTTCAATATCTTATATGATGGTACTGAAGATGAAACCTTTGGGAGGTATAGGGGTTTAAGGCTTCAACATATAAGTTTTGGGGGAACACAACTCACTTCAAAGCAGACTAGAATTCCTGGGGAGCCCAATAGCATGGAGTATTCACAAACAGAGGCCAGAGAGCAGAAAAGCGGCATCTTGGTTAATTACTCGATTCAGCTGACTTCTCCAGAGCTTATACACCTTAAGATTGTTTTAAATTTTACTGCATGTTATAAAGCCAGCAAGAATTAGAAAGAAATCCTGAGAATAATACTCTACCAATAATAAATGAATTAAGATTGGAAAAGTTATATATTCAATGTATTTCCTGAAAGTTGTGTAAGTGTTTTCATTTTGAGGAAAATGAAACACTAAGTAGACAAAATATTTTTATTTTAGGTACAAAATGAAAATATAACCTCACATTGAAGAAAGGCCTTATTAAAAACAAGAAAAAAAAAAAAGGATAGCCTCTGCCTACTAAGTATTCTGCATTCATGTGTCACTCAACTGCCCAATTTGTGAGAAGACTGGGTTCAGTTCATAAAGGCTGACTTCCCCATTTTTGATTGTTGATCTAACTACCAACTGGTCAGTCTAGTAACATCAGTCAAAAGATCCATTACATTTATATATTTACATCCAGAGTACAATCCTCAAAATGCAAAACAGTATTTTCAGTGATTTAATGATCTTTTATCTGACATGCGTCATTCCAAAACACTTCAGTGCATCTTGTTACCATGATTGCAAAAACACGGGTGATCTTGGTTTGATAACAGTATCAACTGACCAATAGTACAACTTGTTTTATTTGAAAAATTTGAAAATGGTTTGAACACAATATGAGTGATTCTCCCCATCATAGTTTGCTTCACTAATATCTCTCTTCTTCAATATGCTTGTCAATTTTATAGTAACTGTGACCTGTGACCTTGCCAAGGTTTATGTTTACTGGATCAGTAAAAGAAGTATGCCTTACTGAAACACAGGGAAGAAAAAAATAACAACAATATGACTTTGGAGATGAAAAAATACTATATTGATATTCAGCTACAGCTTCTAAAAATGCTCACAGGATGTTTGGGAATTGCATTTCTAGATGTTATGGGCTTTGGGTCTTTCAACCATGTAATGAATATATTTTTTTCCTCCATTTATTTATGATTGGTAGAAATTGAGTGATGGACTTTTCCACTGATACCCCTGTCCATGTTTATTTTCTCATTACTCCAGTCAGCATTGTTATCTGACAATACAAAACAAGTTACTTTTGGGTTGATATACAGAAGCAATCCTTCTTTCAAAGAATTTTCATCTGTCACCATCATCTCTACTAAGATGCAGAACAGGGAATGACAGAATGATTGGTTTTATCTATATTTTTGGTTTATTTTTCTTTGAATGGCAGTCCCAGAGAGCACAATTTTCAAGGTAAAATAATAAAACTATGATTATTTCAAATGGCAGGGTCTGATGGAGGATTATAAATTCTTGGTTAAAAGTGCCAAATACTTTAGACCAGTAGCTGGAAATTGTATTCTGGAGATTGCTTGGAATCAGAATCTCTGCTTCTCAGAATCTCTTTCTTCATTTAAGAAAATGAACTGTTTCCTAAAAATGGCAGAAAGCCAAACAAAAAAAAAAAAAGGAAAAAAGAAAAAAACATAGCACCAAATAACAAGGTAAAAGCAAATTCAAGTAAAATTGACTGTGTATTTTTCTTCACATTGGTTGCACTTGCGAATAGTACTTTTCAAAGGTATTCTTTGTTGTTTTCTAAAAGGAAAAAGGTTTTTTAAAGCCCATTTTAACTTCAGTTTTTCAAATGATACAAATTCAAACACAATTACATAAATCTAATAAGCTTAAAATAGATTTATTTTCAACCCCTACCTGCAGGCTCATTGCAAATTAAATACTTGATATTTACAAAGAAGAGCTATATGGTAGATGCAAACAAAGTTGAGGTTCACCTGCTTAAATATGATAAACTCACCAATCAAAATACTAGTTTCTCAGGCTTGGGGGTTGAACTGGGCAGTGACAATAGGGGAATATTTAGGAAAAGATGGAAACAATGTCTCAAATACTTTGATCACCATTTTTCTTTGGCTGTCATTTATAACAGAATAGTAAACAATATTTTCTTGTCTTTTTTTTTTTTTTATTGAGATGGAGTCTCTCTCTGTCACCCAGGCTGGAGTGCAGTGGCGCGATCTCGGATCACTGCAGGCTCCGCCTCCCGGTTCACGCAATTCTCCCTCCTCAGCCTCCTGAGTAACTTGGACTATAGGTGCCCGCCACCATGCCTGGCTAATTTTTTGTATTTTCAGTAGAGATGGGGTTTCACCGTGTTAACCATGATGGTCTCGATCTCCTGACCTCGTGATCTGCCCACCTCGGCCTCCCAAAGTGCTGGGATTACAGGCGTGCGCCACCGCGCCCAGTCATAAACAATGTTTTCAAACCTCAATGAGAATATTGCTGTGCTGAACCATTTCATGTTAAAATGTAACAGTGGGTTATCTGACCATTTGCCTTCTAAATGGGTTTTTAGACTAAGAAAAGCCTAGAATGCTGAGGGCATTTAGTTAAAAATAACAATTCTTAATTACGAATTGCTTAGTTTCCATAATCCACAAAATCTGTTTCCATAACCCCAAAATCTGACTTAATGAAGTCAACCACATGTGTCACCTCATTCCTTGTTAGTCTATTAAAGCAGAAAATACCCAGGGAGATTGGTGTGGCTGATTTAATACTAAATTATCTGATTTCAATGAAATTATTCTGGCAATCTTAATGAACATCAAACTAGAGACTCCACTGATCCCCCATCCTTTTTGCTTAATGCCAAAACAAAATATCTTAGGACTACAAGCAATGTTAATACTTACCAAAATTTACTCTCAAAATGGAGGGCTTCCCAGTTTCCTAATCACTTCTGAGCTGTGGATACAGCCAATCCAGATGGTCCAGGTTAAGACAAGTCTTGGATCAAGAGTATCTGAATTCATGAATTGGATTATTGTGATTTCAATAGATTCTGCTTTGCTTTGCTAGTAAAAGGCAAAACCTTATATTTCTTTTGGGAACAGTAGTATGATTCATCAAGCCATCAGTGGAGAGATGGATGTTGAAATTAATTATGAATGAATGATGTTTAGTAGGTGGTCTTTAACATATCACTAAGATAGAAAAATATTAAACAGCTGAGCATTTTACAAAGCAATTCTAAATTCGATTGGCGTCATAAATATGTCTGCTTTTTGGGGTCTGAGATAAGAGGACCAAGAAACTTTTCCCATGAATTGCTATTTTTAACTAAGCATGCTTGATTGCTTATTTCATATTA
Organism: Mandrillus leucophaeus; assembly: GCF_000951045.1. Lineage (NCBI taxonomy): Eukaryota > Metazoa > Chordata > Mammalia > Primates > Cercopithecidae > Mandrillus > Mandrillus leucophaeus. Next base: position 8,683,066 of record NW_012105364.1, read on the forward strand.
TACTTGGAGGGTAAGCAATAGAGAGGCAAGGAAACAAGAATAAAATCCGTGAGTAAAATAGATATGGCAAGAGAATAAACCAAAGCGAGGAGCATCTTTGAGTGATTTTATTCTACCTGAAGAAATTGAAACATTATGGAAAGATCTTCTCTATATTTTTTATCCTATCTCAAAATATGTGTGCAGCTCAAAAACAATGATAGAAGGGTTTCCTGGCAATCGTTTTGATCACTTCAATGGGTCACTGAAACTGTTCAGAAAAAGTAACAATTTTTAAAGTTGTTCTGAATGTTATATTAACACATTAAAGCTATAGTAATTTAAATTAAATAATTAAAAACTTGATATTTCTATTATTTATATATGTTAAAAGAAAACCAAGATGACAGAAATCAAAATCACATAGCTGCTAAATTTTGCCAGTACAATTAAGTAGCTCTAGAAACAACTCGCTTCTATCAACAATAAAACAATAGGTAGTTTTCTCTAAAAATAGGCCACTTGAACAGTTATATGTAGCTAACAGTGCACATTGAGGGCTTTTAAAATTAATTTCATTTTTTTAGTTTTTAATTTTTGTGGGTACATAGTAGATGTATATATTTATAGGGTACATGAGACACTTTGATACAGGCATGCAATGTTTAATAATCACATCATGGTAAATGGGCTAAAGCATTTATCCTTTGTCTTAAAAACAATCCGGTCAAACTCTTTTAGTTATTTTAAAACGTATCAAAATAATTCTTCTGTAAATGACATTTATCCTTAAATTCTTTAAGAAATGCTGTAAGTTTATCTATCATCCAGCATAAGATAAATGACAGCATGGAATGTGGCTTGTGACATATTGTCCTAATGTCCTTAAAAACATGTTAAAAGAAGAAACAAGTTACTGAAGAGCCAAGGGCTAAGGAATAAAATTTGGTGTTACTATCTGTATCTGTTAAAATCTGCAGAGACAACCACCCTTCTAAAGGCCTTCTTTCTAAAAACAATATATTATTTCAGTTATTTGTTTATTTTTCATTGACAAAAATTGCACATATTTATGGTGTAAAACGTGCTGTTTTGATATATGTAAACATTGTGAAACGGTTAAATCAAGCTATTCAAAATATGCATTACCTCATGTACTTTTTTGTGGTTAGAGCATTTAAAATTTGTTCTTTTAGCAATTTTCGAGTACACAATATATAAAAGCTTTCTTTTGTTAAGAGGTGTGTTTTCCTACTAAATCAAGTCAGTAATGGAATTGAGACTAACTTCTCTGAGCCATCTCTGAAAAGACAAAATTGTGATTATAATTAATTATAATATGTGAGTTGACGTTTAAATGTTTCAGCTGCAATAAAACATGAGTTATTTTAACATAAATCAGTCAAGCAAAAATTTTGGATATAAAGCTTACCTCCAAACGTTAGAAAAAAAGCTTCCCAACGGCAAAGATTTTCTTCTGTTTTATTTACTAATGAATTCTAAGCTACTAGAACCATAAGTATATGGTAGGCACTTTAGCACTTAAATATTTGTTGAATGAGGAAATGAATGAATAAATAACAAGCAATATTTGAGCACGTGATATGAATAAAATATTCAACAATTCTTCAAACAATTTATATGGATTATCTTCTTTGCTGTACTACTGTATATGGGATTTATAATATTATCCTCATTTACATGTGAGTAAACTGAGGCACAGAACGATTAAGTAATTCACCTGAGGTCATTATCTTTTAAATAGTGTTGCCAAGTACTCAGTTGCCCGACTTCAAAATCCACTCTCTTAACCACTTCCCATTCCACGAATGCAGGGCTTATGCTGTTTCCCTGTACCCAACACTTAGCTTTTTAGTATAGCGAAATGTAAGTCAAAGTTAACCGTTAAACACACTCTCTAGATATATGTCAAAGTTCAATGATAAATGTGTTTAAGTGCATCTGCCATTAATGACATGATTTTTTTTTTTGCATACATCTGTAGCAATCAGAATTGATAAGATCTAATATTCAATGCTGGCAGGCATGTGAATTTTTTGACATATTTTTACAAACCAGCATTGAAGCTTATATAATTATTATTGGTTGATCTAGTTTCCCAGTTTTCTATAATGTAAAAAGAATTTGGGACCTAAAACATTCATATTTGCAGTACTACAAAAAGAGCTACAATCATCATTCCAGAAAACCCTTGAAAATTCTAAGTGTTGATTTAGCTTTTTATTTGTCACTTCTGTAAAAATCTAGGTTACATTACAAAATTTAAGTTTTAGAAGGAGAAAACATAATAAAGTAACAGGAATGCCAGTATTTCACAGTGGGTCTCAGGAAACCTGATTCATGTTTTGATGACATTCATTCCCTGTTCTAGCCAAGCTCCCATTCCGGCTGCACCTTGATGCCGAGTCAACTGGATGCCGACCAGCCTAATCCTCCTCTTGAACTAGAAAGGGTTCTGTATATGATTAAACAGGGCAAATTTTCTAATAATGTTTAGCTGTTTCTCATCTGAGTTAAAAATGTCAAAGATGCCTTGGGTACCATTTAAACATTAAGCCATACACAGCCACTACCAATACAGATGAGATAGGGTGAGTTTCTATTCTCTCAACTGCCCTAATAGCTTTGGTTTGCAGTGTCGTGGTGTGAATGTGTACTTGGTTGAGATTCACTCCAGCCTTACTTTTCATTTCCATCACTCGCTTCTCCCTCATAACTTTCAATGTGCAGGGAAAGGGATTGTGCTCTTCCATTTCAGTAGTTTTATTATGTTTTACTTAAATCAAGATAATTTTCAAGTTCCAAAAATATTCAGATTAGGGTAGAGTTGTTAGTTTAAAAGAAATCACCTGAAATTAACCAGAGTTATCAATTTCGAGAAATAAGTCGTGAACCATGAATGAAGCGGAAGGACCCGAAAGAAATCAAGGGTGGTTTACCAGTCCAAGTTTAGAATACTACGGTCACCGTTTAAGAAGGAAGGAAGAGAAAGGTTTGGAATTACATATTAAAGTTTGCATAATGAGGCAGGCAGAAAGGACTTGGGGACCTTGAGCACCCAGAGAAGTTGACCATTTCACTTCTCTGCCAGAGCTTGATGAGAAGGACAATCTGCCACACTGCTGAATCATGCTTTCATTTTCAGTTTTTGCTTTTGTGTTTTTGTTGTTTTTTGAAATGATAGCTGCTCTGGTAAAGGCTTCTAATTGTTGCTGAATATTCATTATCCTCCCCTTATATAGTAACAGACACTTCATTTTTTAGCTGGATATATTCCTACCTGTAATAAAGACCCTATTTCATTTTTCCCATGCAAATGGCTTGACCATGAACATTCTCTTCTCTCTTTTACCTTCCTGCTGTTTAGAACACAGATGTGCACAAACACCCAGCTGATTGCTGGTAAATAAGCAAAACCAGTTCAATGGAAGAAAGAGATCATTTTTAACAAATAGTGCTGAAACAATTGTCATCGACTTCCAAAAAAAGTGAACCTTGACCTAAAGCCCATGCTTTACACAAAAATTAACTCAAAATAGATATAAAATGTAAAACTATAAAGCTTTTTGAACAACATAGAGGAGAAAATCTTCATGACCTAGGGTTAGAAAAAATTCTTAGACATCACATCAAGTCATAACCCACAAGAGAAAAAAAAATATTAAACTTCATCAAAATTAAATACTTTTGCTCTGGGAAAGACTATGCTAAAAAATGTAAAGACAAGCCACTGATTTAGAGAGAACATTCGCAAATCACATATCAGGCATAACACTCATATCCAGAATATTTAAAGAACTCTCTACACCCAACAGCAAGAAAACAAGTAATACAATTAAAAAATGAGCAAAGTGTTTCACGGATATATTATCAAAGACAGTATTCCAGGGACAAATAAACATAGTAAAAGATGTTCAATGACAATAGCCCTTAAGAAATACAAATTAAAGCCACTTTAAGACACCATACATATCTATTAATATGGTTAAAATATTTTAAATATATGTCAAATGCTGATGAGGTTGTGAAGAAACTGGATCTCTCTTACAGAAAATAATGTATAAACCTTAATTTGGGAGTCTGATATTGTTTGGCTGTGTCCCCACCCAAATCTCATCTTGAAGCTCCCATAATTCCCACATGATGTGGGAGGGACCTGGTGGGAGGTGACTGAATCATGGGGGCAGGTCTTTCCCATGCTGTTCTCATGATAGTGGCTAGGTCTCACGAGATCTGATACAGCCAATCAATAAATTAGTCATTGCAAAATTAAACATATACTTATGATATGACCCAGCACTTGTACTTTTGGTTATCCTAGAGAAATGAAACGTGTGTGTGTGTATGTGTGTGTGTGTGTGTGTGTGTGTATGTACATGAATATTCATATAAGTTTTATTTACAATAGCCAATAACTGGAAATTATCCAAATACCTTGTAAGATGGTTAAACAAACTGTAGTACATCTAGACAATGGAATACGATTCAGCAATAGAAAGGAATGAACTATTGATACATGCAGTGATTTCATTCAATCTTAAGGACATTATGCTTAGGGGAAAAAAAACCCCAGTCTCAAAAGATTACATACCATATGGTTTCATTAATAGAACATTCTTGAAATAGCAAAATTATAGAGATGGTGAACATCTTAGTGGTTGCCAGGGGTTAGAAAAGAGAACGTAGGGTGACTATACAGGGTTAGCATGAGGTAAGCATTTTGTAGTAATGGAACAATTCTGTATTTTCATTATAATGATAGTTATGCATACAAATCTATTTACATAATAATTATTATATAATTATTTACAAAACCATACAAAAGTAAATGCATGCAAAAAATAAATAAACCAGAATACTGTTTGTAGTCTGCATAATTGTACTGTTCTAATTAATTTCCTGGATTTCATAGTGCTTTTTATTTCAATAAGATGTCACTGTTGAGTCGAGTTGGATGATAGGTATATAAGACCTGTCTATACTATTTTTGCAACTTTTTGTGAGTCTGAGTCTACAATTATTTCAAAATAAAAAAGTTTAAATGAAACGTTGTTGGTTATGAAGTTATGAAAAGGAGCTAGAAAGAGTTAAATGAACAATTAAATACATTTCATGAGTAAACAAATATTTAGAATATTATGTATTCAATTGTATGCAGGAAATATTGTCAACAAAATAAGAAATTTATTTCAAAGACAATACAAAAACAAAGATAAAAATAAACAAAAAAGCAAAATCCAGATATCATAGTTAGAGCTGCTTGCCTGAACTAGAAGGTGAAAGCTGTCTTTAAATAATAGCAGATTGACAAGAGAGAAATCATTGTGCGGCTACCCTATGAGCTCTGGGGGGCTTATGTTTACAAATGGTTTTATTTATAGACATCTTATTTATGCCATTTTATTTTATATTTTTATATCTCACAAACAAACCTAATATATTTACTCATATTATAACAAGTATATAACTATATTTGTTGATATATAAGAACAAAATAAATATAATTGTATTTGATATAATAGTATATAAATATGTATATATAATATAATATTAACACATAATCAAATATAATTAGCATTTATTGTCCAGGCTACATTGACTCAAATAACCAAAAGTAGAATCCAAATTTACTGCTTTGCTTATTTGTTTACTGGGATTCCACCTGATGTGCTTTGCATCTACTCATGATGTCAGCAGCCTTTATCTCATCTGAACATGTGAAAACAACACTGTTGAAACTTTTATGGCACTGAAAACCATACTGAATGTAATCACTATGTTTTCTTCCCACTTTCTTTAACATGAGAGTGCAATATGAGATGACACTATCTAATTTCAAGAGCTCATGAATTCTAACCCATACTATGAAAACCCAATTCCTCTTGAGGCTGAGTAACTATCTGGCTCTAGACTAAGACAATGTTTTTGATAGCTAAGTGACTTATATTTGATATTGTACCCAGATCCCAGGGCATCATCTTTCATATATTTAAGGTTACATATTTAATATTTTATAACTTGACAATTGGCACCCTACTTTTATTTTATTGGAGTATAATTTAGACAACTGATGTCATTCAGAAGAATATAATAACAATAGGATGTTATATCAGATGAATTTCTTGGTGCCCACTTTTTGGTACAAACTGTCTGACCTCACTGGGTTCTGCTGGTCCCTGGAAAGCTGCCCAGTAGCAGCCTCCCTCTTTGGTATTCTCAGGATTGTCTTCATTCATGGTCAATGTCCCTGTTCTTCTGTTCTGATCATTTTACACTGAGTATCCTTCAAATTAGAATTAGATATGACCCTGTATTAGTCCATTTTCATGCTGCCAATAAAGACATACCTGAGACTGAGCAATTTACAAAAGAAAGAGGTTTACTTGGACTTACAGTTCCATGTTGCTGGAGAGGCCTCACAATAATGATGGAAGGCAAATAGGAGCAAGTCACATCTTATATGGATGACGGCAGGCAAAAAGAGAGAGCTTGTGCAGAGAAACTCCTGTTTTTAATACCCTCAGCTCTCATGAGACCTAGCCACTATCAGGAGAATAGCATGGGAAAGACCTGCCCCCATGATTCAGTCATCTCCCACCGGGTCCCTCCCACAACATGTGGGAATTATGGGAGCTTCAAGATGAGATTTGGGTGGGGACACAGAGCCAAACAATATCAGACTCCCAAATTAAGGTTTATACATTATTTTCCTAAATAACTTTTAAGTGTATGTCACATAGTTCAGAGTACAGGACATTATACTTCACTCCTATTTTTAGTTTAATTCTCAATGTATTTTTTGACCTAATAGAGAATTTTCACTGGAAAGCCTAAAAATCACAGAAGATGTAAGCCATTCCAATTTATGGATTAAGTTGATATCTTCACAGATATCAGTGATAATCTGACAGGACAGTTTGATCATCTCAATTAAATATTGGTTTCTTTATCTGCCATAACAGAATATAGCTTCCTTGCAGTCATCTTTTTCTATTTTGACCTATTTTATTTATGACCAAATAGCAGAAGATCATAGAAATTTCTAGAAAGATCAAAGAGAAATAATTTAATTTGTTCCATTTACTCGTTAGCACCTTTAATGATACCGTGTCAGTATTCTTTAATTAATGCATAAAAATTTTAATACTTAGGCCAGTAAGTATTAAGTATTACAACTAACCAGTAAGAATTATTTGGGAAATTATGACCCCCATCCAGCAGATATGTTCTTGTTCTTTTCATGTTTATTTTCTGAGTACAGAAAATAAGTCCAACAGTGCCATCACTCACACTCATTGAACTTTTTCTGAGTGAATAAATAAATGTGTGCATGAAGAAAACGAAAGGTGGAGGCTGACGGTTGCTCTCTGTCACCAAACTAGCTATAATCCCAGCATGTATTGTTCAAAATAGTAAACTATTATTGTGGCACTGGGTTTGGCCAGGATTGGACAAATATTTGCAAGAGAAAATTGGGTTTCAGGAGATGAAAAGACTAGCCATAGAGAGAAAAATTATAAATCTACAGATTGCTAGAAGAGAAAAGCTTGAGTTGGGCTGTGTTTAAACATAAAGGAGAGAATCAAAACAAATATATGGATATTTGGAAAGTATATATTTGTATTGAGTAAATAATTAAACATAGAAAACTCTTCAGTGTGAAAATAAATTGTTCTTTGTACCATTTTCTTGTTGTTGTTAATATCTTTGTCTCTCCATTTTCCCAGTCTGATTCGTATGAAATTTCTAATCATCATGATACGGAAAGCAAGTGCTCTATACATACTGTCCCGTGATCTTTGCCCCTGACCTGTTCAGGGCTCTCACAATTCATGAATGTTTTATTCAGGAGTATTGAGAGCTTGGCCATCATACTCTCTGCTAATTGTAAAAAGAACTTCCAACCAAACATTATTTTCAAATTTAAGATTAGGACCCAATTAAATCCTGCCTTTTGCCACTGAATAATCCATACTTCATTTTCATGTAGATGGCAAACTTTAATGTTGTGTGATATGATGCTACTTCTAGCAATAAAACAACATATTTGGCTCTTTTCCAAAAGTATCTAAGGTTTTACAAGAATTGCATTTGCCTGTCTTATACAAAAAGTTGTGGATGATTTTTCTTTTTGAGGGGAAAGAAGATTAAATACATAATTCAATGTCTTATGTATATAGAGCTTTTTTTGATTCTTTCTTAAAAATAATTAAAGCGTTTAGCACAATTCCTATATGGTGCTTTAAAGGTGAGAGTCAGTTAGATAGTCGATGATCTGACTAATCCCTCCATATATTCCAGCAATATTCAACTAAAGCCAATTTATCCTGTGTTTTCCAAGTTTCAGACATATAAGTCTAAGAAAGAACACTATCAAAACACCCATAAACTCAGACATAGTAAAAACTTAATGTGCCAATTGGTTTAGAAATTCTCTGCTGATTTTATTCACACAACTATTAATTTTAGGAATAACTAAATGGTAACCAGCTAGTAAATCATACCAACGTGTTAAGAGTACTTTAGCTGGGAGAGGATTCAAGTAGTTTTTTTGCTGTAGAGGAAAAATAGCAGCTTTAGAGTTGCCAATTGTTGTTTCATATTCTCCAGAATACAACATTTTTAGCTGAATTTTGAGAGGAAGTTGCACCTTATCTTTGAGGAAGAGGGGAATGGCATTCATAGATTTTTAAAAATTTTTCTAATGCAAAGGCCAATATCCCCAGTCTGAAAGGGAATAATTAGAGGCAATGAGAAGAAAAATATTGGTGAATAATAATGAAAAGTTTATCTTCTTTCAGATGAATTTGAATTTTGAGATGGTTTGCTTTTAGAGAAATAAAGACAACAAAGTTGCATAAAGCAACAGAAGAAAGCTTTTGTTTCTTGCCTAGGAACCTCATAAAGGTGAGGGTCTCAACTTCTGTCAGGCGAGTCTGAGGCGGTCGGTCACCCCTATGTGGTGGGTGAACTGGCCTCTTGAAATGACAGTAGCCTGGGGGTTGGGAGCACCTCCATTCAGCAGAAGAATCTGGAGGTATGACTGGGAGTACACACTTTTTTTCTCAGTTTAATTAACTTCGTTTTTAACCTTTCTATTGTCCCCAAGATTTTTATGAGTTTTTGTTAAAATTGATAGCCAGGTCTGAGAATTTCTTTGGTCTACTGAGAGAAAAGTTTATGTTCTCCTTTAGGATGAAATAGTGTAGGAGACCGGGAGTATTTAGACTAACTTGACAGTAGAATAGAGGACAATCAGAGAAGAAGGAAGAAGGGACTAAGTGACCATTAGGCTGCATAAAACACAAATGCATTTGCTGGAGTTTTTCTAAAATCGGAATTGGCAAAGACTTGGCTTCCTCTGACCAAACATGCTAGGCAATTTAGGGATTATAAGAATAATCCTTTAAGCCTGGAGAAGTTGCAGATGAGTTATAGAGAAATATCTGGTTAAACAGACAAATAAAAAATTGAGCTGAACAGTTTCTGGTAAAGGCCATTAAATAAGGAAAGAGTGAGCGTATAGTTAGTTGGAGCTTAAAAAAATCACTATTTATTCAGCTACATTTTTTGAAAAATAATCATGTTGAGTTTTGGTGTACTGATTTATGTAAAAAATACATTTAATCACAAATGTTATTATTTTTGAGACACAGGTACATGGAGCACAATCAGTATGCATTCTAAGATTAATTGATTCAAAGATTCAGTTTGAAGATGATGAGACTAAAGAATACCCCACAGGGCTTAAGGTTTTAAGACACTAAGCCTGTGCTGATAAAAACAAAGCTAAGTGATTAATCAATCTAATAAATTGGATTAATGCAGCCAGTCAACCTGGATAACATGAGGGAAATATTCTTGTTTTCTTCAACAGCAAGTATTTTTGCCTGTAATTGTTCTTAATCATTCGAACAATTGAATTAGCTTTTTTACTCTGTTTGCATGAGTGACTTTTCTTGACTTATTTAGTTTGCTTTCTGTGAGTTAAGTATTTCATTTCTGAAGGTTTTCTATCATATGCCCTGCCTTTGATGGTGATCATCCAAAAGTTGTCCTTGTGATGTGATTTTTCCCCATAAAATATGTATCATTTCACTTATCTGATATTTCCCTTTCTTCATTTTATTAGTATAAGTTCAGTGATAGCCACCCATATTGTGACCTTGATTTCCCTGTTTAAATCTTACTTTATCTCCTCCATAAAATTTTCATTTACTTTGTCTGTACATTTATCTTAATTAGCCTTTAGTTCTTTCAATTAAGTATATTTCTCTCAATGTTTGCTATGACCAGGACAAGTGGTGGATAACAGTGCTATTTTAAGTAAGTATGAGTCAGATAACAGCAGCCCCAGGGAAGCTATGTCTTTTTCTCCTCCTTGAAAGCCCAAGGACCAAGAGAAGGACAAGTGAGGTTATTAGAATGAGAATTATACCTTTGTATTAGAGACAGAGTTTAGAGTTGTCCTGTGAGTTCATTTGAGTAGCCCTCAAGGAAGTCATTTCTTGCTGTGATGATAATGTCAAGCACTTATAGATCATTAAATGCAAATCAGATATTTACAGAAAAAATCTCTTTGAATTTTGGTGAAATATATCACTTATTTTGAGGAGATTAGAAGGTAGACATGACAATTCAATCATGTGGGAATTTAAGAAACAAAAAAACTGCTGCTCTATTTGAGACAATGTATTAGACTGGGGAAAAATAACCCAACGTCTAGGAGTATTTGATTTTCTTATTTGTCTTCTTTTCCATGGGAATGGAAAGTAATATCAAGAAAATGTAGAAATCCAATCTGCATTTTTTGTTTTTGTATTTTTTAATATGGTCAAAAAGCTCATGTGAGATGTATTTCCCCCAAAATGGAAAGAATATGTAATTTATACAGGAAAAGCCATTTCTGATGGTAAGGCATAAATATGTTCAGACATCAACATTTGTAACATTTCTCTTAATCTATATAATTTTGCTGAGATCCTATTTTATTTTTCTCTGCAACGTATATGATTTGTTGACCCATCACTACTTTATAAGATCCTTGAAGAAACGTTGTTTACTTTATTACTATAAATCATGATTCTATTACTTTATAAATCTTTTCTTTCGGACAAAATGAAGCAGTTCAATATATCCAGCTAACTCCTATTGTTTGTTAACAGGTAAGTACAAAGAATAGAAGAAAACAAAAGAAAATTAATATATAGGTTTAGCAGAAACAATTTGTTTTGAATGACAAACTAAGGCTACAGAATTTTTTTAAGTAAACTCATCATCAGAGTTTAAAGTTGCAGGACACATTAAAAAAGATATTGCCCAATCTCTTTATTTTGCCAGTCTAGAAATTGATGCTCAGAGATCTTAAAAATACTTGCCTCAAGCTGTGAGATAAGAGTATTATCAGCTGCAGGGTCTTTCCCTGACCTGAGGCTTAGCTGGAGAAGGATGAAGAAGACGGAGATAGAATTTATTGTATCTTAAACCTACACCTAAACCTCTGGTGCTAGATTGAGGGAGATGGCATCATCTCCAGGTTCTACATGGAGAGTAGAATCAAGGGTCTTCCTTTTCCCTCAGTTACTTAATTGTTACATCTCCGTGTCTAAGCCAAAGCCAAGTGTGTGTGATAAGTAAACCTAAACTCTCATATCTGACTTTTAATCACTGTGTACTCTGCTTGAGGGCTAGGAAAAAGGTAGGCTGTTTTATCATTTTTCCCCTGCCTTTCACATACACCTTAGCTTCCTCTTCTCTTTGATCAACAGGCCTTGTGACTTTTGGTCCCAGCCAACAATTTCATTACTGGAAAACTGTGTGTTAATACAATAAAAGGGATAGGAAGAAAACAAGGCCATTGAGAAAAAGAGGTCCATTGTCTCACACTGCAAAATCCTATTTTGAATGTCCACAGCAAAATATTACTTTACTTCTAACCCTAAATATTCTTGGGGAAACCTAATGAAGCCCCAGAAAGATGGATGCCTTAGGTGAAGGTCAAAGAAAAATGTGGTAAAGAAGCATATTAATAATTTTCAAAATAGAATTATGATCACATTTATTTTCTACAAAAACAAATAACCCAGAAAGAAATCACTAGGGAGATGCCTAGATCGAATGCAAAATTTCCTGTAGTTCCTAAATTGTGACGATAATCCTGTAGAATCTCTAAATACCATCTATCAGAAGTTACAGTATCCCCACTGAGGATACATTTGAACACAAATTATATTGCAAGTGGAACTATGCCTATCAGACATCAGAAAAAAAAGATATTCAAATAGAATTGAAACAGAGGTTAGGTATCTGGGGAGTTTGAGGGGCAACTTTCTACCTGGTAAGTTGCATACCCTTGTGCAGACGGCTGAAACTTACTAAATGAATCAGTCACCCAGCGGGGACTTGAATGATTCTTCCCAGTTCTGTCATTCCATGATCCTAGCCTTTTTTAGGACACTTATGGTGGAGATCAATTGCAAGGGAAAGTTCACTCAAAAAAAAAAAAAAAAATTCAAAGGCTAGCAACAACTCAAAGAGGTCATAGTCTTATATTTAGCCCTTCTTTGCCTTTTAGTACCTGTAAGTCATTAAAGCCATTTTAAGGCTTTTTAGGTATGCTTTAATTATTTTCTTATGCTGTGTACTTTTCACTGTAGAGAGCAAAATTTATTTACCTGATCCGTGGACTGACACAATCCAAATGAACTTTTTGAAGAATAAGGAAAAGCTTGATACGTGAGGATGGCTCAACCTGTAGGGGTTTATCCTCTGTTAGTGTTTAGATCTCCTTATCCCCTCAGGATGCCATCTCCTATAATTGTTTTTCGAATAGCTCTAGTGATTTTAACAACCTGGCCTGTTAGTTTTGTTTTCCTTGTTATTTTTAAATGTTTCTCATCTTTCATGAAGAGATGCTTTCTGACATTTGCTTTGATTTTTTTTTATTTAATTTTCATTTATGCCCTTGTTCCATTATTTCTAGGAGGTGGGAAATGGAAACTTTGGATATAATCAAGGCTATGAAAGAGTGTATGCACTTCAGTTGAAACCTCTTACCATTTTTTCCTGTGTCTAGTTTTTAGTGTGAGAATATAAAGGAAAGTTAATGTTTAATCAGGGTTTTAATTTTTGCTGCTTTAAAATTAACTTTTAATAGCCTAGAAATAGTGGCTATAATTCTAATGCCACCTGGGTAAGAAAACTCATATCCATGTATAAGTTTTCAATATGAAGTGATATTGGAAACTCATAACAAAAATATTGCTTTGACTCTGAATCTTCCCATGATAGAAATTAAAATAAATTAGACATTTTCACTTTTTAAAATTAGGTAATTATATAACATCGATCATTGGTTTAATGATGTTTAGTGACCTCATGATGTGTCTATTCACCAGGATTTCAGCTGTAATTTAGTTAGCTTTGAATCAGGAACATTTTGTGCTATAATTCCTTTTATGTACCTAAATTTAACAACAGCAATGATTTAGTCATTTTAACCTATATAAATAAAAGATAATATAACACAGATGATCTGGAAACCTCAGAGAAATAGAACTACACATTCATGAAAGCATCTTAATGTGTATTTTTTGAAGACTTAAAAGTATAAGACCAGCTCTTCTTAAATCTTGCTAACAAGTTTTTCCTCAACTGGTATTAAAAGAGCATGCCTTTATAGATTTAAAAATCTAAGAGATATAAAAACTTTGAACCAGGATTTTTTAAAATTAATTCAACAAATATTTATTGGGTACCTACTATAGGCTAGTTTCTGCTTTGGTCATTAGAGATATAGCAAGAAAACAAAAGCAGGAATTCATCTGGAAATGAGAGCTCAGTTCTGGATTCCCACATGAAGACCATGCCATGTCCCCAGGACAGAAAGGTCAAGGAAACAAAAGAGAAAGTTCCCTTTATTTCTAGATCTGTTCATAGAGTAACTTTTTCTAATCTATTGGGTTTCTTTTTTAAGATTTTTTAAAAATGTAAATGAATAGAGATACAGAAAAATATACAAAACAAACATACAACTTAATGAATTCTCATTATACCATTTGTGTAAAGAAATAGATTTATGCCCAGAACCCTCAAAGGCTATCTATGTGCTTCATACCATCAGAGTAACATCGCTCACCACAAAAGTAACCACTTTCTTTCCTTGTATAGTAGTCACTTTTTTTTGCATTTCCTTAGAGTTTTATTATCTAACTGTTCTAGTCACTAGAACAGAGCCCTGCAAATAGCACACATTTACTACGTTTGTTAACAAATTAAGTCATTGATGTTGCATTCTCAAGTGTGCATTGTTAGACACTATGTTTAGTCTTGCTCCTGTCTCGTTTTATAATTGTTTTATGTTTTGATGAATTTGGGGTGTGTCTCTTAAGTCACTATTACTCTGTAGTTTCTCCTTCCATCCTTTACTTTTCATTGCAATTTATTCATTGAAGAACTAGGTCCATTTAGCCTGTATTTTAATATTCTTCTATCCTCTGTATTTCCCACATTTGGCAGCTGGAGCAGAGGTTTGATTAGACTCAGGTTTCATCCCCCTGGCAACAGTACAAGTTGTGTCGTGTTCTTTTATTAGAAGGTACATGCTGTTTGGTTGTCTTTTGTGTGATATAAGCAGCTGTGGATGCTTTGACCAAATCCATTAATTTGATAGGAGTTGTAAAATGGTGATATTCTGTTGTCACTTATTTTTCATTTACTTGCCGAAATAAATCTATAAATAGAGGCCCTTCCCCAACTATTATTTGGTACTCAATAATATTGGTAAGGGAGGATAAATGTTTTATGATTTCCTTATATTTCCTGCTTCTTACAATAGTAAATTTGTCACCCATCACCTTCTGAAAGTAGCTAATGGGTTCTTTTTTCTTTCTTGTAACATTATGAACTCATAGATTTAAACATGTTTGATGAGTTCCAATCCATTTTTATTATTATCCTTATTGGAATTAAAACTGTCCCATATTTGGCCAGTGGAAGACTCACTCCTTTGTCTAGATGTTGGTGCTAGCTGGCAGCTGGGGTGATAAGAGTGACTGAGTCATGTGTCTTTCATCATCCATTGTGTTAATCCAGACTTCATCACAGTGGTTGCAGGGTTCCAAAAAGCAGTAAGCGATGGCAAACCTCATTGTGCAGGTATTTATTAAGTTTCTGCCTGAATCACATTTGCTTATATCAATGTTAGCCAAAGCAAGTTGCATAGCGAAGCACATGCTCAGTGTGGGAGAAAAATACTTCACAGTGGGATATGGAGACACGACTTATTGGGCCAGTTTTGCAATCTACCATATGATCTAACTTTCTATCACTAATATCTTACTCTTTTTGCCTAGACTCCTAAAGCATTTTTTAAAAATTTCAGCTTTTATTTTAGATACAGGAGGTACATATGTAGAATTGTTTCAGAAGTATATTGAACCCGGGTAGTAAGCATAGTACCCAACAGATAGTTTTTCAACTCACAACCTCCTTCTTTACTCCCCAATCTAATAGTCCACAGTATATATTATTCCCATGTCTAAAGCATTTTTTGTCTTTTCCGTAAAATCTAGTCATTTTACTAGATTATGTGTCTGGGCCAATATTTCTGGTATGTACAGAGTATGTATTTTGAAATCTTCCTTTAATCTTTTTTTAAATTTCTTGAAAGTTTTCTTGAATTATAATTTTTAGTATTTTCTTCTCTGGTTTTGATATTTCTTCTGGTACTCGTATTATCCATAAGTTAAGTCTTTTTTAAGTCTACCTTCAGTACATGTTGCTTTTCCTTGAATCATTTTAATCATTTTATTTCATTATAATTTTTAAGATTTTGTTGCTTTTCAGTTTTCTCTGGAGTGATCTGTTGGGTTCATTTGCTCTTACATTCTTTGTAATTTCTTCTTAATTTCTGTATTTTTTCTTTATTTGTAATTCTTTGAATTTCTGTTACTTTACTTTGGAGTTTTCTAATTTTGATTTATATTGCTTTTATATTTGTATCTTTTTAATGTCTTTTAGCTCATTTTGAAAATTAGATTATTTTTCACATTTGTGTTACATTTTCCTTATTTTCTTTGTTCTTACAACATTGCATAAATTTGACTTTAAATTGCTCATTTTTGTTGCTCATTTGTTTTGTGAAAAAGTAGTTTTCCTGAGCTTTTACAGAAAGATGTCATTCAGAATAACATTCTAAGATTTCCTGCCTCTCAGATTTTTCTCTTCTCCATTTTTATCTGAACCTTCTCTTCCTTCATCTCTATTATCCCTACTTTGCTTCATTTTAACAGTATTTTCAGAGGCCTACTCCAGTGTGCAGGCCTGAGTAGGAAGGGAGCCCAGGCTGGTCAGTTTTGAGAATTCACAGGATCTGGATTGTTTCAGGTTTCATCTTCTATAGGGAGCCCTTTGCATATCAGCTATTAGGCTTGTCTAAACCCCTCCTAGTTCAATCTGCTGTTCTTTTCAGACTGGTGTGCTTTCCAGTGCAGGTTGTTGGCTGTTAGAAGATAACTCAGTTCTTAGATTCTTCACACACTTTTGCTTTCTTCTGCTCTGTCCCACACAGGTGCTAATACAACGCACATGTGGTTGTTAGTGCTTTTTTTTTCCTTTCCCACTTGTACTTTGGAGGTCATGGAGTATATCTTGTCATGTAGTTAATTGTAAATTTTGTACATTGGTTTTTGGGTTTTGCTATGTGATTACTTGACTGTTTTACAAAGGGTTTTGGGGAGATTCATAAACTATGTAGCACGGCTGCCGTGCTCTCCAGATACCCTTACATCCCTAATCTTTTGATTTTCCTAACTTCTTCATTCCCTCCCCTATCCTAAGCTCAAAGTAATCTACAGCTGATATTTTCCTTCTCGAAGTTAATTCTTCAGTCCAGCATCACGAACCGTCCTTTTGAGGTCACATTCTACTGTCTAAGATACTTTTTAAAATAATGATGAGTATATTGCTTATGGGTGAATTAATTACAGATTATTTCCTACCACTAGCCGAAAACATTAAATACTAAATGTCCAATAAGAGTTACTTTCGATGATTATTGTGGCTGTGCATGTCCTTCTGGCAACCTTGCATGTGTGTTACAAAAGGAGATAAAACTTGGTCTGGATAGAAGCATCTCAGGAAATTGTTGACACTATATTTACCAGATGGAGAAAATAGAAAGTAAGGCATTGACTTCTTTAACCTAATTCTAAAGTATGCATTATGATTAAAGGACATATAAGGAAGAAAAAAAAATCCTCTCCCAGTGAAACATTTCACAATGTTGTCTTAAAGTCTCATTCTAATAAAACAGGAAAACCAAATGTGTAAAACATGATAAGGAAATAGAATAACTTTATCAGGTTTAGGGACACAGATTGGTTTTTTGTAGTGAACTTTGCTCTTTTTCCCTTTCATAGTGGTGAGTTTGCAACTTTACGAAAGGGAAGTAAAGTTTTTGTCTTGTCCTTCTTGGGATCAGTGGTAATTATGTATAATAAGAAGCCAGGATTAGGCACATTGTCTGTAACAATAAAGGAAAGAGAAGTGAATTCATACTAGGTGCCTGACTCTCATGATTGCCATGAACTTACCAACTGAACTTACTGAAATATAAGCAATTTCTGAGAGAATAATCAGCATGTTTTCTTTAATGTAAG
The DNA here is from genome assembly GCF_000951045.1 of Mandrillus leucophaeus. Classification (NCBI taxonomy): domain Eukaryota; kingdom Metazoa; phylum Chordata; class Mammalia; order Primates; family Cercopithecidae; genus Mandrillus; species Mandrillus leucophaeus. Next base: position 8,700,726 of record NW_012105364.1, read on the forward strand.
AACTAAATTACCAAAGTCATGTTTATTCATTTACAAGTAAGTGACACATTTCTATACTCACCAGGAGAAAGTGGTCCATGCTGAATTCAAATTAAGAATTGCACACCTCATGTTTATAGATATTTTCTAATTACAAAAATTGCTGGGAACCAGTCTTTGATCTAAAACCTGTCAGGCTGCATTGAATTGCAATATTATTTGCCTCCCTTATTCCAAAATGACAAGTTTTTATACTCTTTATAATGTCATCTGAAGTACCTGATCAAACAAAATATTACTTGACCAGCAGATACAAAAATAGTGCAGCAATACTCTAGTCTTGTACTGAAAATAATCTTAAAATGCCTTTCATCTGACCAAGTTGCTTTAGATATACCTCCATTTCGAATGATTGTTCTTGCTAACATTAGTTTTGTGTGTGTATGTGTGTGTGTGTAATAATATATTGATGAGATAGACGAGAAGTCACAGTGTTATAACAAATAACTATCCCTTTTCCTCATACTCTTTCCCTCATACTGTTGGTTTTGCCAGATACATGCATACATATATACACACACACACACACACACACACACATATATATATATATATATATTTTTTTTTTTTTTTTTTTGAGACAGTCTCACTCTGTTACCCAGGCTGGATTTCAGTGGCATGATCTCAGTTCACTGCAACCTCCACTTCCCAGGTTCAAGTGATTCTCCTGCCTCAGCCTCCCAGATAGCTGGGATTACAGGTGTGTGCCACCATGCCCTACTCATTTTTATATTTTTAGTAGAGATGAGGTTTCAACATGTTGGCCTGGCTGGTCTTGAAATCCTGACCTCAAGTGATCTGCCCACCTTAGCCTCCCAAAATGCTGGGAATACAGATGTGAGCCACCACACCCCAGATAGGTATTTATGAACACAATTACCACTCCCTGTAGTGGCAACAAGGGCCTGGGATTTATTCACAGTGGACGGAACTGCAGATTATAGAAAAACTTCATTTTGCATGATAGAAAGAAAGGTTCATGACTCATTGTAATCTCAAAATGCACTGGCCAGAAAACAATGCAAAAAGCCTTCAGTGTAAGTCAGAATACACTGATTTATCCACATGAGTACAGTTTATGTGTTCCTACTAATTTGTACCCTTCTTATGTATGCTTAACTTCCTGTGCAACTAATTTACTAATTTCTACTGTTGGCTCTGCTCTTCTGAGGTGGTAGATATTTTCATAGAGCCACTCAATTCTCACTGGTGACTACTCTCTAACTTTCATTAAAGAAAAATAGTAGGTTAAATATCTGTATAGTATCTAAGGACAAGGATGCCTATGTAAGATGTTGCTAAGGACTTAACATTTTTAGCTTTGTATCTTGGATTAGTGTCCAAAGTTACACTGAGGAGAGGCTTGTAGTGATTTGAAAAATGGATTTCCCAGCATGTGAAATCCTCAAGATAAAGTTTATCTCGAGTTTTGATGTGTTGTTGTTACCGATGTAATATTCTATCATGACAATAAACATACTAATCATAAATGTAAGTAATCACTGAATTCATTTTTCTCAAATTATATTTTATCTTACCTAAAATAGCCTAGTTAGCATGTTCAAAATTATAAACTCCTCTTCCAAGTACTCTGGGAACATGTTCACAAGAATACCTTCAAACTTTCTTAATTTCTTCCTCTATTTCACCACTGCCCTCTCTGAAGTCATCCAAGGCCTCTTGTCAATCAAATGGAGTGCCCTCATTTCATCTTTTCAAAAATTAGTTCACACCATTGATAATTCCCCTTTTTTCATGCTTTTTTTCCCCCCCCCCAAAAAGTACTTGAGTGTCCTTTCTGTGGTAGACATGATTTTGGGTATTAGTGATATAGTGTTAGCCAAAACAAAGAATTCTCTGCCCTCATGATGCTAAAAGTTTTAAAGACAAAAAAAAAAAAAAAAAAAAGTTTAATAAAATGTCAGGTATTGATAAATATTCTGGAGAAAAATAAAACTGAACAAGGTGAGAGGATAAAGACTGTATTCTTGTAGAGCTTTTTTCTGGTACCATGTTTTGATTTGGGACCTGAATTAAGTGAGAGAGTGACTAGCATAAATATCTGGGGGAAGATATTTTTAGGCAATAGGACATACAAAGACTTAAAATAAGAATGTATATCACATTTTTGGGAAGCTAGTTAGATATTGGTTGAAAATTAGACTTGGATTATACACGGCCTGAGGCCATAGTAAGATTTTTTTTTTTTCTTTTATGCTAAATTCCATGGGAGGATGTTTTGCAGGGAGCAGTATGGTCATCAGGAGGAAAATTCTAGAAGGGCCTTTTCGCACATTTTGTATAGAGTCAACTCTTGAGAGAGAAGATGGGAGAGAAGGAGAGATAGACACACACAGAGAGAGAAGTGTAGTGAATGTGGCAAGAATAGAAGCTGGGAGACAAGGTGGAATATGATACCCATGTTATCCAAGTTTGTTATAATGATTACCTAGGTTAGGATAGAAGCAACAAATTGGTACGAAGATCAAATCAGGGAATATAATTTTGAGTATACAGCTAAAAACCTTTTATGAGGCAGATGGTGAATGTAATAAAAGAGGCAAGAGTGATGAGTCCAAAGTTTTTGGCCTGAGCAAATGGGTAAATGTTGATTATATCTGTTCACATAGAGATGGTGAGTCAAAAACAGTATAACATATATTTGTATAGTGGGGAAGAACAAGTAGTTTGGTTTCAAATATATTTGAGTTTATTATACAGACAAGTAAAAATATTAAATAGGATATTAGATAAAAGTCTTGGCCAGGCATGGTGGCTCATGCCTGTAATTCCAGCACTTTGGGAGTCCAAGGTGGGTGGATCACCTGAGGTCAGGAGTTCAAGACCAACCTAGCCAACATGGTGAAACCCTATCTCTACTAAAAATATTTTAAAAAGGTAACTGGGCATGGTGTCAGGCACCTATAATCCCAGCTATTTCTAAGACAGGAGAATTGCTTGAACCCAGGAGGCAGAGGTTGCAGTGAGTCAAAATTGCGCCATTGCACTCCAGCCTGGGTGACAAGAGCAAAACTCCATCTCAAAATAAATAACTAAATAAATAATAAAAGTTTTGAGCTATGGAGGAATTTAGGTTTGTAATTATAAAAATGGCAGTTATCAGTTTACAAATAGTATTTAAAGTTATAGGTCTGAAGGGAATAAGCAGAGATTGAATGTAGATAAAGAAGTGAAGAGGTGACAAGAGGTCTCAAATCTGAATATTTGTTGGAAAGAGATGGAAAATCCAGTGAAGGCTACAGAAAAAGGGAGGTCAGTGAGTTAGAAAGAAAACATCAAACTGTTCCTCCTAGAGACCAAGCAAAGAAAGTTTGCAAGAGGGAATCATGTCCAGTGCTTTAAGAAGGTCAAGAAACACGAACATTTAGAATTTACCTTTGGATTTGGCAACATGCTGTTCATGACATTGACAACAATAGTTTTGGTTAGTTGTTAGAAACAGAAGCTTGCTTGGTGTGGGTTAAGAGAGAATGATCAGCAATATAAAATGAATGACATTTTAAATGATATTTTTTCAAAGAGCGAGGGAGAAAGAGAGAGAGAGAGATGTGGTAGTAAATATTACATTGGAGAAGGAGCAGTTAAATTTTTGAAGAAAATCAGAGAGCATTCTATGTCATATCTTTCATCTGGCAAATGTAGAAAAGCAAGCGTGCACTACAACTTTGCAAATGACATGTGGATCTACTAGCTTGGATCCATGAGAAAACAGAATGGGAATGAAAGTAAGAAGGATCAGTTAGAATAGTGTTTAGGATTTTTGCTTGGAATAATTTCAGCAGTTCTAGGACTCGATGTTATTGTTTAAGAAGTTTATGATACATACATATATAAAGATGGTTTAAAATAATCAGTAAGGACATTGTTTTTACTGAATTCTTTCCCTAAAATTCCAACAATTCCACTATCATAGACTGAAATGTTGCTGTGTGCTAATGTGTCTCAAATTTAAAACAATACTTCAAATTCATTTCCTGAACAACAGACCTCAGTTAATAATTGCTTGCTGCATATCCATAAATGGGTCTTCCATTGATACTTCAAACTGAGCATGTTTAGAATCAAAATTGTCTTCCTGAAATCTGCTTTGCTCCTATACTCTTCTTTCATATAACAGTTTTACCGTTTTCCCAGCACACTGGTTTGTAAACTTGACTGCATTGTCTTTGCTGTTCCCACATCCATCATTTACTAAATTACCTGTGTGGCATCTCCTACTTTCACTTTCTCATTTCCATGTATACTGCCAGTGCCTTAACTCATCGCCTCCATTTATTGTCAGTGCTCAAACTGACCATGCCATGGATTTCTGTGTCCTGTATTGTCTTATAATTTAGCATTTCACATTGTTAAGTTATTCTTATCATCTACATGTAGCATCGTATCATTTTTAACTTTCTTTAGTCTTCTCGAATGTCATTATGTAAGGAAACTAACTCCTTAGGGTAACTTTCAAGGTATTTAAGCATTTGGTTTCCTTCTGATTTTGAAGGTAAGTTATTTTCTGAAAGGTTGGACAGCTGGGGAGTGGAGAAAGGAAACAAATGATACTAGGCACGGAATTTGTTTTTTTCCCTAGATTATAATATGGTCTTGTCAATATTGAGTTGAGTATGAGGTAAGAAAGCCCAGCTGCTTGTAATTTTTTCTATTGAAAGTATAATTGAATGCATTTCTCCTGAAAACTGATGAGAATCCTAATTATCAAAGTACTTGAATACAGCATAAAAGTAAGCTTCTTTCATCTAAAAAAGAAATCCTAGTTTTCTTGAACAGTCCCTAGAAGCTGAATGTCATTCCCCACCAGGCCCCAGAGATAAGACTGATGTTATAAAAGAGAAATAGAACTATTGTTAAGGTATTCTGTATTCTTTAACTAAGGTGATGAGAGTTATAATAATTATAATAAACTTAATCTAAATTAATTGTTTGTCTCATTCTTGTCCCATTAATCCATAGTCCACTCTGAGAGGTTGCACCTGTGCTGCATCATCTCAGTATCTATTCTCTGTACCCTACCCGTCAGTCTGTGTCATTTGCCCATGTTTGTTTATGTTGTTGCCTCCATGTTCAATGTCCTTCTCTCCTTATTTCACTCAAATCTCAAGGTCCTTTAAAATCCTTCTATTATAGAGGCTGCTTTCTGCAGCACTTTGATTTTGTCTTAATTCCTGCACTTATTTTAGGTTTTCCTTGTGTAGAAGTTAACTGATTATGTGTCTGGGGATAACCACATCTTCATTTCTCTATCCTCACAGCAGCTGTCATAGGGTTGTCTTACTCCAGGCAGTTGATTATGTTTGCAATAATGGGACTTAATGGACCAGCATACACAGGAGCATCTTTCATTGTAACAGTGTACTTCTAGAGAGGTATATCTTCCAAAGAGACTCTGAATATTTCATTTCAGGGGATTTGTGATTCTAATAGGGGAAATAGGACTTTTTAAACACAATTTGAAAGTGCAAAAGTCTGTGAATTTTAGTATATTTACAATTTTGTTCAACCATCTCCACTAATTCCAGAACCTTTTCAACATTTGCTCAAAGAAAATCCTAAACCTCCCAATCAATCCCTCACCCTATTTCTTGGTAATGATTAATTTACTTTCTGTGATGGATATGTCATTCTGGATATTTCACACAAATGGAATCATATAATTTGTGGTCTTCTGTGTCTGGTTTGTTTATTCACATAATCTTTTCAAAGTTTATCCATATAATAGCACGTATCAGTACTTCCTTTATTTCTTTTTATTGATGAAAAATATCCAGCTGTACATATTGCCCAATAGTGTTAATCCATTTAACAACATTCTGGTGCCATATTTAAAAAAATGATTGCCTAATCTAAATTCATGAAGATCTACATTATGCTTATTTCTAGGTGTTTTATAGATTTAATGCTTATGTTTTAGTCTTTAATTCACTGTGAATTGTTTTTTATGTATGGTGTGAGATAGGGATCCAGATTCATTATTCTACATGTGGATATCCAGTTTTCTCAGTACTACTTGTTGTAGAAATTATTCTTTCCCCATTGAATAGGTATGTTCCTTTGTCTAAATCAACTGAACATAGATATATGGGTTTATTTTTGATATCTCAATTTAATTACATTGATCTATACATGTGTGCTTATGTCAATATTTCAATTTATGACTACTGTGGCCTTATATTAATTTTGAAATCAAGAAATGTGAGTCCCTCAATTTTGCTCTAGTATTTCAAGATCATTTAACTAATTTGGATCCTTTGTATTTCTGCATGAATTTTAGAGGTTTGTCCTTTTTCCCTTTCTTCAAAAAAAAATGATATTTTGATAGGAATTGTATTAAATCTGTAGATCAATCTGTCACCTTACTAATATTAAGCTTTCTAATCCATGAACATGGAATGTCTTTCCATTTATTTAGGTTTCTCGCTACTTTCCAAAAATGTTATATAGTTTTCAGTCTATAAGTCTTGCACTTCTTTGACTAAATTTCTCCTAAATATTTTATTATTTGTTATTTTATTATCAAAATAACTTTCTTAATTTTGCTTTTGGGTTGTTCATTCCTTGTATATGAAAATACAACTGATTTTGTATATTGACCTTGTATTCTGCATTTTGATAATTTGTTCATTAACTATAAATTTATTTTTGTGAATTTTTAGGGTTTATTTTTCCTGTAAGATTATGTAATCTATCCATTTTCAGTCTGGATACCTTTATTTATTTTTTATCTAATTATCCTGGCTAGAATTCCAGTACAATGTTGAATAGAGGTGGTGATCCTGGACATCATCGCTTTCTCATCTCAGGGGAAACACATAGTGTTTCACCATTAAGTTTGATGTTAGCTGTGGAATTTTCACATATGCCCCTATCACTTTGAGAGAGTTCCTTTGTATTCCTAGCTTGTTTAGTATTTTTATCATTTTGTTAATTTTTTTCTGAGTCCATTGAGATGATTGTGTGTGTTTTTTTCCTTTAAATCATTAATAAAGTTTATTATATCAGTTGATTTTTGTATGTTGAGCCAGTGTCGCATTCCTGGGATAAATCCTGATTGATCAGTGTGCATAAGGCTTTTAATATTCTGCTGAATTCAGTTTGTCAGCTTTTTCTTAGAAGTGTTGCTCACCCTTCTATTTTTGGAAGAGTTTGAGAAAAATGGGTGTTAATTCATCTTTAAATGTTTGATAAACTATTCAACAAAGCCATCCAGACCTATATGGTTCTTTCTGGAAAGCTTTTTGATCACAAAATCAATGACTATTTGTTATAGGTCTTTTCAGGTTTTCTACTTCCGTTTGAGTCAATGTCAGTAGTCTGTGTGTTTCAGATATTCATCTATTTTATCTAAGTTATCAAATTTGTCAGCATTTAATTTTTATAGTATTCTTTAACTATCCTTTAATTTCATTATAGTTGATGGTGATGTCTCCACTTTCATTCCTGACTAGTAATTTTAGTCATTTCTTTCCTCTTGAGAGGTTTAGCTAAAGGAATGCCTTTAAAAAATCTTTTCAAAGATCAACTTTTGGTACTGTTTATTTTCTCTGTTATTTTTCTATTCTTCATCTTATTTGTTTCTCCTGTAGTTTTTATTATTTTCATCTTTCTCTTGCTATACCTGCCCTTCTTTGCTTTGTTTCTAAAGGTGGAAAGGTAAGTATTAATTTGAGATATCATTTTTAATACAGTTGATTATTCAGAATTTCTTTCTGGGAGCTGCTTTTGCTGCACCTCTTAAGTTTTGTTATGTTCTATCTTTGTTTTTATTCATCTCAAAGTATGTTTTAATTTCCGTTGTGATGTTTTCTTTAACTCATTGGTTTAGGAGTGTGTTGCTAATTAGCACATAGTTGTAAATTTTCCTAATATCCTTCGGATTGTGTATTGGCATCTAATTTTATTTCATAGCTGTCAGACAAATAAATAATAAATAAAATAAAATATATAAGAAATAAATAAGGAATCTTTTCTACTTTATCGAAATATGTGGCCTAATATATGAACTGTTTTGGGCAAGATTTTGTGTACACTTGAGAAGATTGTGGATTCTGCTGCTATCATGGAAACTGTTTTATAAATGTTTGTTAGGTTTAGTTCCTTTATAGTGTTGTTTGAATCATCTATTTCTTTTCTGATATTCTGTCTAGTTGTTCTATCTATTATTGAAAGTTGAGTATTGAAGTCCCCAAGTATTGTTGTTGACTGCATATTTCTCCCTTCAACTCTGTCTTTTGTCTGTGTGTGCTTCATATATTTTGAGACACTGCTTTTTGGCAAATGTATATTTATACTTGTATATTCTTGATAAATTGACCCTTTTTTCATTATATAATGTCCTTTGTTTCTAGTAACATTTTATGTTCTATTAATAAAGTCTATATTGTCTCATATCAGTATAAAAACTCTATCCCTATTTTAGTTACTGATTACACAAAATATATTTTTCTATCCTTTGATTTTTTTAATTAAATTTTAAATTATGTCTTTCTGGAAAAGTCTTGGAACATTACTTTGAATTAGACCACATTTGTTTTTGACACATTCTTGACTTTTATTTGGGATATGATATTGAAATATTTCTTTTATCCCTTCAAATTGGTCCACTGTTCTGGTCCAATTTTTCCCATTTTAAATTGTGCAAAGTTTGTCCTTCTGAAAATGGTGTTGGGTTTCAAACTATGCTGGAAATAGAGGTATGAAAGTCTAGAATGAATTGCTCATTTATGTGATAGGGACTTTTATGTCTTTTATGTCCACAGTCAAAGAGACAAGGCTGAGACATATTTTTTCTTCTTTAGAGTAATTGAGTTCGAATAATAATTTCAGTTCAAAATGTAATTTTATTTGAATTTTAAAAATTAATAGCAAATTAATGCATAAATACAAATTGGTGTCGGAGTGAAGATGTCAGTAAGCATATGCATCAACTTCAACAAAGACTGCAATGAACATTTCCCAATTCTATGTTAAGATAATGATCATGGTGGTAGTAGTAACAGTAGTTGCAGTAGTAATAGAAGTAACATTAGCAGGAGCAGTAGTGTCAGTGATGATGGTTATAATAAATAATAATAGTAGCTATTTAGCACAGTTCTAAACACCTCATATATAATCACTCATTTAATCCTCACAACAGCCCTATGAAGTTGGTACTATAATTACTCTCATTATATTGATGAGAAAACCAAAGCTCAGAAATTTAAACAATTAGCCACTATACTCACATCTAATAAGTGGAATAGTATAGATTTAAAACAAGAAATTCAGTAGTTCAGGAGGGAAAGAGCATGTATGACTCAGGATCGGATAAATATGAAGACTCATGAGATTATATAGGGTGACTACATGCAAGACTTTACTAAAACTGAAGGATAGGAAAGCAAAGTATTTTCAACAAAAGGTGATGTAACAACTGGTTGATCACATGGGAAAAAATATAACTGGTTACCATTTCCTACCACCCAATAAAGCACAACAGGGGAAAGCACAGACAAGCATAGACCTGAAAATTTACAGCTGTATTCCCCCAGGTTCTTTTCTTCTTTGGATTTTGAACTACCAAGATATGCATGAGATAGCTCAGCTTCACAAGATGCAAAACATAATTGCTGCAGAGTCTTTTATACTCCACTTGCCAAGTAGCTAAAGCCAGGTGATGTAACTAATAAAACCAAGACAACACCCGCAGTGTATACATTTATAAACTACACAGACAAGCTAGTAGTAGGTGTCTCCAGATCTGCTTCAAACTTGGAATAACATATCATAATTCATTTGCTAGTATATCTCATCCTTATAGTGACCAAAAGTCAGTACCAGACTTTTAGGCAACCGATATGTAAGCGTAGAGCTGCCCAGTTCAGCAATAAAACAATACCATCCTTACAAAGGCAGGATAACCAGTTTGCCTTTTGATGATCAAGTATTTTAAATTTTAAAAGTTCAATGTTTTAATTTTTTCTTTTTATTTTTAGTGCTTTTTTTACTTTCTAAGAAAACTAGTGCTACTCCAATGTTGTGAAAACATTCTCTGATATTTTCTTTAAATTATTCTAGAGACTTATATCATTCATGATTAAATCTATCTATATAGAATTTAAATTTGGGACAGTATGAAATAGAGGCCAATGGCCACTTTTTTAATATGGTTAATCTGTTATGGCACCATTCACTTTTCCATATAATTAACTGTGCTTCTTTGATGAAAATCAGTTGATAGTGGAAGTGTGGGTCTGTTTCTGAACTTTCTAACTCATTTTTTTATTTTTATTGACACCAGTACCACACTATCTTGGCCCAATAGAGTAAGTTCTGAAATTGGGCTGGTACAAGTTCTTAAACTTCAATTTTTTTTTTTCTATACTAGGCCCTTTGAATTTCCATAAAACTTTTAGAGTCAAGTTTTCAATTGTACCCTGCCAAAAATGGGCTGTTGTGATTGCAACAAAAAATCATTTTAGAAGAATGAACATCTTAACACTATCGAGTCTACCCATTTATGAACCAGTTGGCTTTACCATTTATGTAGATTTTTGCTTTTGTTTTTAGCATTTCTTTCACCAATATTTTGTGATTTTCAGGGTAGATATTTTGTATGTGTGTCTTTAGGTTTCTTCATAGGGTAGAGACTTTGCATATCTGTCATTAGATTTCTTCATAATAGTTTTGTTTTTTGATGGTATTACAAATGGCATATATATATATTTTCATTCTCCAATTATTTATAGCTAGTTTATAAAGAAACAATTGCTCATAAAAGCAGAGAATAGAATGGTTGGGTGGTTACCAAAGGCTGGAGGAAGAGGGACGTGGGAATATTGTGCAATTAGTATAAAGTTTCACTTATACAAGATGAACTAGTCTGAGATATGATATACAGCACAGTGCTTATTGTGCACTTAAAATTTTTTAAGGGAGTAGATCTTATATTAAGTGTTCTTACCACAAAATCAAACACAACAAAACCTAATGGATACAAGAAAACTTCTGGATGTAATTGTTATGTCTACCACTTTGATTGTGGTGATGGTTTCATGGGTATATCATAGGTCAAAACTCATCCAATTGTATGCATTAAATATGTGGAGGACATTTACCCCAATAAAGTTGTTTAGAAATACACAATTGACTTTTGCATATTGGTTTTATGTTCTGAAAACTTGGTAAATCACTTACAATTTATAGTAGTTTATTAGTAGAATCATTAGGATTTTTTATCATGCTATATTACTGCCTGTGAACAAAAACATTTTATTTCTTTCATTTCCATCTGTATGAGATGGAAAAGTTTGGTTAAATAAAGATATATATGTATATCTCATACAGATGGAAAAATATATAAAGTGTATATAAAATGGGTATTGATTTGACATTTTCTTCTCTTTTGAAATGCAAATATTGTGGCGGGAATAAGATCCTAAAAAGTTGAAAGGCATTTGCTTTTCCTAAACATTATGGGTGTATAGAATGTTCATTGCACAAGGGTCCTGGAAGAGGGCTCGGTGGAGCTGAAATGTGGCACATGGTTACCGGGTTATGTATGCCAGAAAGTGTTTAGAGTGGGCCTGGATTACCCTGGTTAAAATGGGAACGTTTTGCATTCATTGGATTTATTTTATAAGCAGTTACCTTCTACCGGAAGAAAGAGTTAATGGGAAAAGGGAACCTGTGAAGAAAGCGCTAGACAAGAGAATGGGGAAAAGGTGCATTCAGATACAGAGAAAAGTATGATGGAAAATAAAATTTTGGTTTTATTTATAATCTCAGTGTTATGAATTTTATCCATTTTTCTTTATTTGCATAATGTCAACCTATTAGTACAGTATAAAAGGTAAAGGACCACAGTTCTTTCACCCTTCAAATCTTTGTTGAACATCTATATATACTAGATAATGAGGCACAAAATGATAATATGCAGTTTCTGTAATTTTATCACTTTTGGTGAAACTCCCGTCCTCATGCTCAGCCATGACATTACGGTGGGGACCTGACTTTAACTATAGCCATTTTCTGTTCCTGACAGTGAATTTATTTGAATAGACTCAAAATCCACATCCCAACACAGCAAATGGTTCAGATATAAGCACGTGGTTCAGTTTGGGTAAATAAACTTAAGATATTTCTTAGATATTGGTTTACATAAACTTTGTTGTTTTGTAGATGCTATTGGAGATATTACTCTTGTGGATCGTAGGTTACAGTGCTAATAAGAGTAGCTATAGCTTGATTTGAATACCCTAGAGGAAGGTAAAAAAAAGATAAAGAAACAGAACTGAAGCCCTAAGAATATTCTGAAAGTATTTGTTTACATTTAGTATAGTTAAAATTAAGAGGTGTTGTATGTGGGTATGTGTCTGTCTATGTGGTGGTATAGTAGAACATAGGGCTGGGGGCTAGGAAGTAATATTTGAGCTAAAAAATGAAATAGTTTTGAATTTACTCAAAGTTTTCATCTTTATCCTTTAAGCATGTGGAGCCATCTATGATTTTTATAGGAGGAACAAGTGTTTTTTATGACAAATGTCAAATTACACACCTCTGCAGTTGGAGATAAAGGAGACCTAAATTTTGAATTGCTAACGTCCTGAAAATTTTAATATGCAATATCGTCTCTGTATAATCACAACGAAAGGTGTAATTAATTGAACATTGTCAAAGTTAATTGCAATCTGAATGGTGCAGGATGCCATACTTCCTGTCAAACTTAATTTAAATCTTTTTAAAAGGTAAGTCACTTTTTAATTGGTTTGAAGTCTTCCCCAAAGCATGCCTTTCCATCTGAAATCATTTTATTGGGAACTGAAATAAAGTGATGTGCTTGACACAGCTAAATGAAGCACATCACCATTGTGCCTGACAGTTAGGAAGTTTAAACTGACAAGAGCATCGAGAAAGAATCATTGAAAAAGTGGACTTTGAAGTAAGGGTATAACCAACAGACACCGGTTTGGCCTTGGCAAAATAGGGGGAGTTTTCCTTTTCTATACATCTTTTTTCTCGTGTGTCTACTTAAGGAACTAGAGTTTTCTCTGTTATTTGTAGTTCATACGAGAGCTTTGGGTATCTAAACTACTAAAAGCAGATGCAGTGAACTGAAAACATATATAGAACTATACAAGCCATTATTTCAGCTTTACTTTCTGTAATTTTGATGAATCTGATTCCCTCTTTGCCTCAATGAGAATAAAGAATTAAAAAATAGATATAAGGTTATATACTACATTAACTCTCTTTTCTGTATTTACAGATGAAGTTCATATTCTTCCCACCTCGATAAAAATAAAACCTGTTTTTTCCCACTCATCCACATAACTGTAATTGACTGTATCACCTACTGGTCATGTTGGAAGAGTCACATAATTCATTCTCTAATCACTTGGCAGATTGTTGCTTGTATATGCAAATACAATAAAATTCATTATATCCATCACTTCCACATTCTCAGTCCATATAATCACTATTTCTTAATAAATACTTGAATCAGTATTTTTGTTCACTGAATATTTTGACCTAGCTGCTTTCTGGGTCATGGCGAAATTGTATTTTCTTACCCTATCTGAAGTTAGACATGGTTCTGTGTGACTTCCTTTGGTCAATAAAATGTGAGTGGATATGATGTATGTTATTTTCAGGTGAACGCTTTATTTTAGGAAGAAAAAAAATTTCCTTAATGTGTTAAATTATTTACTAATATTCCCCAGCAAAAAAACTGTTCATTATTGAAATCTTTCTCATTCAGTCAGGGACAATCAAAGATACCCACCGTCACCACATCTACTTCATATTTTACTGAAGGTGTCAGCAAACAATAGTAACGTAAGTTAAACAAAGAAAAAAGATGTTATGATTAGTCAAGGAAATCACAAGGCTGTCAAAACTGTTATCACATGTGATTAAATTATTTTTATAGAAGACAAAATATCAGATATAGAACATTATTATAATGAACATGCTTGACAAGGTGGTTGGATATAAGATCAACATACAAAATAAATTATATTTATACCTATTAGTAACAGTGACCATCCTTGCACTCTCAAACATATCTCAGACTGGCTACCCACTATCTGTTGACAAAAACTGACCTATCTTGCTATTCTATGCTAGGCTAGCCATTGTTCCCTGACTTGCACATCATGACATATATAGAAAAACAATCATATTTGTTTAGCAACCAAAAGGCTGCTTTTGGCCAGAGGGAAGCACCCCAGAATCATTTGTGGCATATGCTCTTTCATATTGATAAACTACCTTGAAACTTACGAAGTGCTTTCATAGACAGTTTGTAGATGTTTATCCTAGCAAATAGAAATATGCAATCATCTGCAAAGAATCTATTTTTAAATAGACCTGATTCAAATAGTGATTCTGCATATGTATAACCATCATTTGATACACTCTCCTGGCAACATAACCTACTTAGAACTGATGTAAAATCTTATAGTTTATTCCTATTGTAATACCGATGAAAAAGCTTATAGCTTATTCCTATTGTAATACTGACTTGGCTCATAAAACAATTCATACTCATGCCCAACTGCCCCAAATATCTTTCTTTTTGCCATATATATGAGAAACAATGTTGAGACCAGGTGGTTCAATATGAATCAGACTTGAAATAGTCTTTTAATGTTAAGACCTATAAGATGAACTTTCTACAGTTTTTGGTCAACAATAAGCATTTTCAGGGTAGAGTGAGAAACAACATCAACAATTGCTGATTATTTCAAAAGCTTTGTTATAGTACTTGTTTTTAAAAATGTGGCTGAATAATTTCTCTTTCAGACTTGTTTTTTTTCTACAAGTTTATAAATCCAAACATCTTCATCTAAAAATGTATATGATTTGTATTTTAATTTCATTTTAGCCACAATTTTGGGCAGAAATAGGGAGATAAAATATTAATGTGAAAACAATATATACACTCAGGATTCAAACTCACAGGATTTGTAAATTCACTTCCTGCATTTCCCCCTTCCCCGCCCCATTTCTTATCAGTCAAAGAATTTTAACCCATGTCAGAGCTTTTTGTCATCTATTAGGAACTCAGTGACTCTGGTTTGCTTGCTTCATTTACCTGCTTATTTTGGTCTCCATTTATCATTATTTTTAACAGTTGTCAGCATTAAATGTAATTTGCTACATCAGCCAACTCACACAGCAAATGCAAATCCTTTTGAATTTCACTTGCAATTTCTGGACTTCCCCAGTCCTTTCAGTTTTCCTTTTTCAGCACTACTTGATTTTTTGCCATTAGGGACAGCGATTTTTATTGTTTTAAAGGCAACAGAGACTAAAACAGGCATGTTCAATTAGACATGGTTCTTCAGAGATATACAAACTAGAGCACTTATAGTTCAACAACCACAGTCTAGATAACTAATAGGACTTTTCTGTCCTGTGATAGATAATATACAATAATTGGAACTTTTGATCCTATTTGGGGAGGATAACAGCAGAAGACAGTTAAGTTTGCATACCCTTTACTTTTCTTCAATGCTGCTCCATTATAGCATTTAATTTTGATTTAAGCTTTTAGTTTGCTATTGTTTGCTTTTATTTCTGAAAATGACAATTAAGACCACATTTCTTTGAATATTCAAGCATATTAATTAGAAACTCAGCTTTCTGTTTGCACAGTATTCAACTTTAGCACCATTTTTCAGATTTTTCATGAGATTTACAAGAGCTAACATTTAAAAAACCCTTTGGGCACAAAATGCAAATTGTTTTATCTTTTTTATCATAGATCATAAGTATATGTGTTCATATAGGCATATTTCCAAAGCTGGGTGAGATACAAAGCCACACAGATACATATGTTTTTGCTTGTTTGTTTTGTTTTGTTTTTTGCCCTCAGTATAAAGAATAGCAGACACATTTATTTAAAGTCAAAGCAGGATATCATGGCTAAATGCAGACGTGTTAAGCTAAGATTATAGTCTCTTAATTGAAACACCTAATAAAACTAATACCAATTAGAAAAAGAAGCAAAATAAATTCATTGCTAGTAACATGATCATATGCCCTTAAGCCATAAACTTCAAAAGTCTTAATCAGTGAAAAGCAGCAAATCGAGTGAAAATGATTCAACATCAGGCCCTTTCTTCTTTGCCTACCTCTTTTGTCCCCTTCCTGCACATGCACATTCAGAGCCTGACGTTGTCACTAGGAAAGCACAATCCTTTTCCGGAGGGACCATCACAGTCTTGCTCATGTCGCTGGTCAAACGTGGCTGCATGAAATCTGGGAAAGGGGGAAGACAGCAGCACTGTGGTTGACTCACACCAATCATGGTTCAATGTCTGGGCCCAGGTGCATGAGCTCCAGAACCAAACTGGGATTCTTTCAGCAAAGAATGGGGGCAGCTGTGTAACAGGGATGTGACTCTGTGTCTACCACATTTATTTTCTCCTAATGAGAAAGAAAGGACTGAGATAGGACCTTTTTCTCTTCCCTCTTCATTCTAGGGGAAATGGGAATGGCTGCTGAGGAGAGATGGGTAAAATGGGAGAAATCAACAACTAAGATTCTATTACAGAAACCTAGGATTTATGGTTCCTTGTGAAATTGGAATAATCTGAATATGTATCTCTGTGGTGAGCTGAAAAATGTACCCTCTACCCCGAAAAAGACAAAAAAATTCACCTCGTAATCCCTGAAACTTTATCTGTCAAAAAAGAATCTTCACACACATGATGAAGAATTTTGAGATGGGGACATTATTCTGTTTTATGCAGATCAGGCCTAAATACAATCACCTGTAACCTTGTAAAAGGCAGAGGAAGATTACACACACACACACACACACACACACACACACACACGAGACAGATTGAGAGAGAGAGAAACAGTGTATCTGGGCAGAATGTGAATACTCAGACCACAAGCCAATGAATACCCGAAGCCACTGGAAGTTAGAAGAGGTAAGAAATGAAATCTCTCGTAGGACCTCCAAAAGAAATTCAGGCCTGTTGATACCTGGATATCAGCGCAGTAATACTCATTTCAGACTTCTGCCCTTCAGAACCATGTGAGTATAAATTTCTGTTGCGTTATGCCACTAGGTTTGTGATAATTTGTTGTAGCAGTCACAGGAAGCCAACGCAATCCCTTCTGGGAATACGGCATAATCCTCATTTCACAACTCCTCCCTGCCTGTGGCTAGGGTAGAAAAAAGTCTCTTCTTCAACTGAAAAATCCTCTTTCCATCTTATTTCATTTTAAAAGTAGGAAAAAGTAGATAGTTTGTGAAGTCATTTCCTCAAAGCCCAATCATTCTGCAACCATGTTTTCCATCTGTCCATTGAAATTATCTTTAATAAACAAGCTAATGATTACCTAATAATAAATCTTAAAGAGTATTTGATTTTTAAGTGTTTACCTTGACTTTGCTGAATTTGACAAGATTTATCCTTTCTTCCATCTTAAAACTCTGTCCTTACACAGACAATGCTTTCAAATTTTTCTGTCTCTAGCAAATTTATTTTTCAGGAATGTTTCCTCCAACACCTAATCTTTAATGTTATTTATTCTAAATTTTCATACTTGGTCCTCTTCAGTAACTCTAGAGTTCATCTGGACTTTTTCCTCCACACTCTCATGAATGCAATGTGAAATGAGTTAGCACAAACACATGTAAAACAAATGATGTATTGTATCATTAAAGAATTATAAAGTAATTATCTTTATTCCATTATTTCCCATTTTTCATTATAAGAATTTTGGTTTCATGTTACTGAGAACAGGCTGCTAGTTTATGAGATCATGTTTATAGTAAGAAAAAGGAAGAAAACTTCTAAAAACACAAATACTTTCTTAATTAAGCAAATGCACACTAGGTTGATAAGATGCTCAATTCATGTGAATAAAGCTTTGTTAACATTTACGTAACATGGCACTTTAGAGTCATTAATGAAATGTTCATAATACCAGAATGTATACTCTATGCCTGTATATTTACCCTCATTTCACAAAAGAAAACATTGATATTAGGTGAAATTGAGAAGTTTAAAATTCATGACATGGTTTAGTGATCTGTATCTTTCCATGACATATGAAAGATGTACTTAGAGTGAAATAGTTTTGTATTTGTCCATTCTCAAGCTGCTATGAAGAAATTCCTGAGACTGGGTAATTTATAAAGGAAAGAGGTTTAATTGACTCACAGTTCTGCATGGCTGGGAAACTTAAAATCATAGTGGAAAGAGAAGCCAACATGTCCTTCTTCACATGCAGGCAGCCAGGAGAAGTGCTGAGCAAAGCGGGAAAAGTCCCCTATAAAACCATCAGATCTCGTGAGAACTTACTAGCATGACAACAGCATGAGAGTAACCTCCCCCATGATTCAATTATCTCCCACTGGGTCCCACCCACAACACATGGGGATTACAGGAACTACAATTGAAGATGAGATTTTGGTGGGAACACAGCCAAACCATATCAACTGTGCCTCAAGTATTATTATAAGTAAGTCTTTATGTTCAAGGTTATAGTATTGAGATTGGCTTTAGGCACAAATGTAGTGGAGTTTCTTATCCAAGTGGAGTTTCAAGAATGTATGGAAATGCCTTTATTTCCTACCCTAGCCCCAGATCCCTTTACTAAACCTAAGACTTCTCTCGTAGAGCTTCCTTGTTCTACCTAAAGTCTTTAGTCATTTGCTAAATTCCATAACTATTTTATAAAGTAATATGTTGGCTGTTATCAGTACATCGAAGAGCATTTAAACTTTCCAAAATATTGTTTCTGAATGTAAAAATGTATAAATTCATAGATTTTAAATGCATTGAAACCATTTGTGGAAGGACAGAGTAAGGGAGGAAATGTGCAGATAATGGTTGGTTGGAATCTTCAACTCTTCTAAAATTTTATCTAGGGGATGAATTATAACTATGGACAATCCTGTCTTGAGCCAATAAACATCTTTAAGTAGCATATCGGCTATAACTTAATTTCATTCAGTAGACAAACTATGTAACACGAATCTTGAACTATGTACCAAACAAAATAAAAAGTTAACTTTATATTGTGAAAGTTACCAGCATCAAGATGGAGTTACTTGTGTTACAAACCCTGACAGAGCTAGGGAAGGCCATGAAGAGAGGGTTCTCATGCACAAATGCCTGAAAACCAAAATGTCACAGAAGACTCTGCAAAAATCATAATCTTGTATGAAGGTCATCACAAACTTACATAAAAAATACTCGTGTGTAAGCACATCTGCCCAGAACTCCCTGCCCAACCTCAAACTGGTACCACCCTTGTTATTGATCCTTGTAGCCAACGATAATTATCTCAAAACAATTATGTAATCCTAATTCTTCCTTTAAATTTTTGTCTTCCTTTACTCCCCTGAATAGACACATAATTTATTATGGCACATGTATTCCCATTGCAATGCCTATTCTTGAATAAATATTTTCTCTTAGAGAGTCTGCTCCCTGTTATTTAAGTTGACAATAGTTTCTATTCTTTTTCTTTTTTTCTCAGTTTCCTTCAGCTCAAACTATTCTTTTTTGTAAGAAAGAAATACGTATTTTGGAGACTTGCCCTGCTTCTTCAACACATATTCTTGCAGCATTCATATCTGTAGGAAGTTTAGGCTTTTAATAAATTCTGTTTACTTAGAAATTATGAAATGGGTGAGATTTCTAGAGAAATGCTTGAGAAAGTGATTTTAATATATAGTTAGATATTCAAAAAGATGTCTGAATAACCAATCGTATTTATTCAAGTATATGTAGGTACTGTATGTATTTTTTGCGGGGGAGGGGTGTGGGAGGGGAGTACAGAGTTTCACTCTTATTGCCCAGACTGGAGTGCAATGGCATGATCTCAGCTCACCGCAACCTCCTCCTCCCAGGTTCAAGTGATTCTCCTCCCTCAGCCTACCGAGTAGCTGGGAATACAGGTATATGCCACCCTGCCCGGCTGATTTTTTATTTTTAGTAAAAATGGAGTTTCTCCACATTGGTCAGGCTGGTTTCAAGCTCCCAACCTCAGGTAATCCACCCGCCTGGGCCTCCCAAAGTGCTGGGATTACAGGCATGAACCACCGTGCCCTACCCTGTATATAGTTCTTAATAAAGCAAACATATTGTCTGCCTTAAAAGAAATGTTGTTGGTTTAGTGGACTACTTGCCTTTAAATATATTTGATGTTTTTAGTCGTACTCCCAGTATATGTCAAAGAATACATAGATATGAAAGGAATTTTATACTTATGTATACATTTATAGAATAACATTTAGACATAAAGACAGAAGAAAGTATTTGGAAGTTGATATTTCAAAATTAACATGGATTTTCCCTTAAATTTGGAGGATAGATTAAGCTGTCAATTACCTGTAGATTAGTGAAACAGTTTGGATCGTTTATATTACTATTCCTTGAAAATAAGTTCCTAAAACTCTGTTCAGAAAAACTATTACCTGACTGAAAGCAGAGACATCAAACATCAAACTGCTGAAAAGACTAGGAAAAGATTAGAAATTTAAATGGGTTTATTTACTGGTCCAACACCACAATCGAACTGCAGAGGACACAAATCAGCTTTCAAGGAGGGTGTAAGCAGATGTTGAGTAATTGAAGAATACAATCATTAGTGGCTACTAAATATAGGGAAAAAATTATGCTCAGAATTAAAACTTTTGTGCAGTAAATGGGGAACATTACTAAATCTAGTGAGAGGGGAATCTACTGTGGGAGTGTTAGACATTAAAAATTAGTTTAAGGGATTTGAGGACTGCGGTCATCTTAAAGCAATTGATTTGGAAGAATAAAGACAGAGGAGACAGAAGAGTGAGTCTTATTTAAGAGGCACAGTCCTGGTAGAATAATTTATTTTCTTCTGGGTATATAGCCAGTAGTGATATTGCTGGGTCTAATGGTAGTTCTGTTTTAAACTATTTGAGAAATCTTCAGACTGCTTACCACAGTGGCTGTGCTAATTTACATTTCCGCCAATAGTGTATAAGGGTTCTCCTTTCTCTGCAGTCTCACCGGCACCTGTGGTTTTTTGACTTTTTAATAATAGCTATCCTGACTGGTGTGAGGACGGTATCATCTTATTGTGGTTTTGATTTTATGTTTCTCTAATGATCAGTGATGGTCAGCGTTTTTCATGTGTTTGTTGGCTACTCGCATGTATTCTTTCGAGAAGTGTCTATTAATGTCCTTCGCCCATTTTTAATGGGACTTTTGGAGTTGTTTTGCTTGT
>NW_012105364.1:8722057-8726960 GCF_000951045.1 Mandrillus leucophaeus
TTCCATGACATATGAAAGATGTACTTAGAGTGAAATAGTTTTGTATTTGTCCATTCTCAAGCTGCTATGAAGAAATTCCTGAGACTGGGTAATTTTACACATCTAGATGTGTATAAGAGACAGATATTAGCTTTCTCTCTTGTCTTTATTCTTGCCAACATCTGTTATTTTGTTTTTTTAATAATAGCTATCCTGACTGGTGTGAGGACGGTATCATCTTATTGTGGTTTTGATTTTATGTTTCTCTAATGATCAGTGATGGTCAGCGTTTTTCATGTGTTTGTTGGCTACTCGCATGTATTCTTTCGAGAAGTGTCTATTAATGTCCTTCGCCCATTTTTAATGGGACTTTTGGAGTTGTTTTGCTTGTGATTTGCTTGTTGAGTCCTTTATTGATTCTGGACATTAGACCTTTGTCAGATGTATAGTTTGTTAATATTTTCTCCCATACTGTAGCTTATCTGCTCTATTGATAATTTTTTTTCGTTCTGCAGAAGCTCTTCAGTCTCATTACGTCCCACTTGTCAATCTTTGTTTTTATTGCAATTACTTTTGAGACTTAGCCAAAAATTATTTTCCAAGGCCAAGATTGAGAAGATATTGGCCTTGAGGGTTTTTGCATCTGTGTTCATCACAGATATTAGTCTGAAGTTTTCTTTTTTTTGTTGTGTCTCTGCCAGATTTTGGTATCAGGTTGATGCCAGCTTCATAGAATGAATTAGGAAGAAGCTTCTCCTCCTCGATTTTTTAGAATAGTTTCAGTGGAATTAGTATCATTTCTTCTTTGTACATCTGGTAGAATTCAGCTGTGAATCCATCTGGTCTAGGACATTTTTGGTTGGTAGGTTCTTTGTTACTGATTAAATTTCAAAAGCTGATACTGGTCTATTCAGGGTTTCAATCTCTTCTTGATTAAATCTTCAGAGATTGTGTGCTTCCAGGAACTTATTCAGTTCCTCTAGGCTGTCTTCCAGGATTTAGTAGTTTGAAGTCTTGCATTTAAATCTATTTTAGTTAATTTTTGTATATGATGAAAGGTAGCAATCCACCTTCAACCTTCTTCATTATCCCAGCATTATTTAGTGAATAGGTACGCATTTCCCCATTGCTTGTTTTTGTTGTATCAGATGGTTGTAGGTGTGCAGTTTTAATTATGAGCCCTTCCTTCTCTTCTCTTTTCCTTCCTTCCTTCCTTCCTTCCTTCCTTCCTTCCTTCCTTCCTTCCTTCCTTCCTTCCTCTTCTCTCTTTCTCTCTCTCTCTTTCTTTCTTTCTTTCTTTCTTTCTTTCTTTCTTTCTTTCTTTCTTTCTTTCTTTCTCTTCTTTCCTCTTTCTCTTTTCTTTTCTTTTCTTTTCTTTCTTCTTTCTTTTCTTCTAACTCTGTTGCCCAGGTTGGAGTCCAGTGCCTCGACTTACTGCAACCTCCACCTCCTGGGTTCAAGCGATTCTCTTGTTCCTCAGGCTCCCAACTAACTGGGACTACAGGCAGTGCCTGGCTAATTTTGTGTTTTTGGTAGAGATGTGGTTTCACCATGTTGACCAGGCTGATCTCGAACTCCTGGCCTTAAGTGATCTACCCGCCTTGGCCTCCCAAAGTGGTGAGATTATAGGCGTGAGCCACTGCACCTGGCCTATTTATGAGTTTTCTATTCTATTCCATTGGCTTGTGTGTCTGTGTTTCAATATCAAGCTGTTTTGGTTACTGTGGCTTCATAGGATAGTTTGAAGTCAAGTAATGTGATTCCTCTGGCTTTGTTCTTTTTACTTAGGATTGCTATGACTATTTTGCTCTTTTTTGGTTCTATATGAATTTTCTGATAGTTCTTCAAATTCTGTGAAAAATGACATTGGTAGTTTGGTAAAAATAGCATTGAATCTGTAAATTGCTTTGGGCAGTATGGCCGTTTTTATGTTACTGATTCTTCTAATCCATAAGCATGAAATGTTTTTCTATTTATTTGTGTGACCTCTGATTTCTTTCAGCAGTGTTTTGTAGTTCTTCTTGTAAAGATCTTTCACTTTGGTTAGCTATATTCCTAGGTATTTCATTTTCTTTGTGGCTATTTTAAGTAAGATTGTATTTTTGGTTTCACTTTCAGCCTGGACTTTGGTGATGTATAGACATGCTACTGATTTTTGTACATTGATTTTGTATCCTGAAACTTTACTAAAGTTGTTTAACAATTCTAGGAGCCTTTGGCAGAGTCTTTAGGATTTTCTAGATATAGAATCATATTGTTAGCAGAGATAGTTTGACTTTTCTTTTCCTATTTAAATACCTTTTATTTATTCTGATTACCCTGACTAGGACTTCCAGTACTATGCCAAACAGGCATGGTATCAGTGGGCAAGTTGTCTTGTTCCGTCTTTTAAGGGGAATCGTTTGAGCTCATTCAGTAAAGTGTTGGCTGTGGGTTTATCATATGGCTTTTATTATTTTTGGTTATGATCTTGTGATGCCTACTCTGTTGAGGGTGTTTTTAAAATCATGAAGGGATGTTAAATTTTATTGAATGTTTTCCTAAATCTATTGAGATGATCGAATGGTTTTTGTTTCTAATTCTGTTTATGTGGTGAATCACATTTATTGATTTGTGTATGTTGAACCAGCATTGCATTCTAGAAATAAAGCTACTTAATTGTGATGCATTAAGTTTTGATGTACTGTTATATTCGATTTGCTAGTATTTTGTTGAGGGTCTTGCATCTATATTCATTAGAGATATCAATCTGAAGTTTTCTTTTTTTGTTGTGTCTCTGTCAGATTTTGGCATGGGGCTGATACTGGCTTCATAGAATGAGTTAGGAAGGAGCCTCTCCTCGATTTTTTGGAGTAGTTTCAGCAGGACTGGTACCACTTCTTCTTTGTACATCTGGAGAATTCAACTGTGAATCCATCTGGTCCAGGACTTTTTTTGGTTGGTAGGTTACTCATTACTGATTCAATTTCAGAAGCGAATATTGGTCTTTTCAGGGTTTCAATCTCTTCTTGATTCAATCCAGGGGTATTGTGTCCTTTCAGGAATTTATTCAGTTCCTCTAGATTTTCTCATTTGTGTGCATAGAGTTGTTCATAGTAGTCTCTGAGGATCTTTTACATTTTTGTGGCGTCAGTTGTAATATTACCTTTGTCATTTCTGAGTGTGCTTATTTTAATCTTCTCTTTTTCTTTGTTGAGACATATGCACTCATATATTTATCACTGTACTATTCACAAAAGCAAAGACATGGAATAAATTCAGGTGCCCATCAATAGTAGATTGGGTTTAAAAATGTGATACCTGTACCATCATGAAATACTACACAGCCATAACAAAGAATGAAGTCATGTCCTTTGCAGCAACATGGATGGAGCTAGAGGCCTTCATCCTAAGCAAATTAACATAAGAACAGAAAACCAAATACCACATGTCCTCACTTGTAAGTGGGAGCTAAACAGTGAGCACACATGAACATAAATGTGGGAACAATAGACACTTGGACTGCTGGGGGAGGAGGTGGTAAACAACTACCTATTTTGTACTATGCTTACTAACTGGATGATGGGATCTGTACTCTAAAACTCAGCATCATTCAATTTTCCCATATAACAAATCTGCATGTGTACTCCCTCTATCTAAAATAAAGTTGAAATTTAAAAAGAGGCAGTCAGGTGCAGAGGCTCACGCCTGTAATTCCAGCACTTTGGAAGGCTGAGGAAAGTGGATCACTTGAGGTCAGGAGTTCAAGATCAGCCTGGGCAACATGGTGAAACCCCATCTCCACTAAAAATACAAAAATTACCTGGGCATGGTGGTGCATGCCTGTAATCCCAGCTACTTGGGAGACTGAGGCAGAAGAATCTCTTCAGCCCAAGAGGCAGAGGCTGCAGTGAGCCAGATTGCACCATTGCATTCCAGCCTGGGCAACAGTATGAGACTGAGTCTCAAAAAAAAAAAAAAAAAAAAAAAAAAAAAAGGAAACAGCTCTCTAATAGACTATTTCAGAAATTCTTGGAAGGGGAGGTTGAAAAATAAAATAATCTACATGGATTAATAATATTTAATAAAATGCAATGTGAGGAAAAGTTGAGCAAATTTGAGACTGAGAATATATTTACCAAGCTTGAAATTAAGGCACTAAATGAGATGGGTAAGATAGAGAGGGTGTATATATAAAATAAATACATTGAGCAGTGCAATGTTGATGATATGGCTTTTTGGCTACCTCTGAACAAATCTTTTGCTGATATGTTTTTCACCAAAAGTGAAATGCTTTGCCACTAAAAGAATCTATATCAAGTTGCTGATATTGCAGTAGATTTATTGTTATTAATGATCGGAACAGGAATAGAGTTCATTTGAACTCCCATTTGCTCCTGAGACAGACAATCTATTTAAAACAATATTATGATTGAGTGGACATAGTTGAGAGGACTGATGAGGAAATACTTCAACCTGGAAAATGAAGAATTCATTAGCCTAATTTTCTGGTAACAGGTCTTTTGAGCCCTTGTAACCAGCACTAAGTTGTCATGGTGAGGGTGAAAGTTAATAGTGGAATGGGTGAGGATTCTGACCTGACTCTCTCAAGCAGTTAACAAGGTTATTCTGCAACAGAGTTGGATTCGCAGCTTTTTAGAGCTTGCGAGGACAGGAATAATTTTTGATATCAGAAACTTAAAACGGAAGCATCTCTTTAGGCTTTCCGAAAATTCTGACTTGTCTTGCAGTGGTCTTTGCTTTTTTTTTTTTTTTTTTTTTAATATTACCATATTTCTTTAATTCAAAGATACATTTTCTTTTTTTTTTAATTTATTTATTATTATTATACTTTAAGTTGTAGGGTACATGTGCACAACGTGCAGGTTTGTTACATATGTATACTTGTGCCATGTTGGTGTGCTGCACCCATCAACTCGTCATT
>NW_012105364.1:8728120-8739393 GCF_000951045.1 Mandrillus leucophaeus
TTTAGATTAAATTTTCTTGCTTGTTTGATTGAAACCTATGCTATCACATTTATTCATCTTAAAAAATAATTTAATAATGTGATAGGTTAAGATGTGTTTTTAGTGTGATTCGCATATTCTGTATATGGTCCTACACTATAAATGTGGTTTGTATAACTCACTGGAAATGTTTCAAAGGGAGTGATTTTTCTTACAAGATCTCTAAAGTAAAGGAGATCAAAGGATTTTCCCTAGAAGATGCACATTAGAGTTTACCTAAGGAAAATAAAAAGATATGTTCCAATATAAACATTCTCACTGTCCCATTATTTGGGTTAAGCTGTAGGTCACTGCATAAGCTTTGTGTATATAAAACATGTATTTCTTTTGTAGGTAGCCTATCATTGCATTTATGATCCTTGACCTATATCACCGCACAATAGAAGAGCTTCATTGCAAATAAAAAATAGCATTTTGTATTGTAAAATCATTGAGATTTTTAAGTTGGATAGAGGATGAGCATGTGCACATGAGTTGATACATAAAGAAGTGTAGACTCCTAGGTCTAAAAGAGATCTTTAGACTTTATTAATTTCAATGACTTTAGTAGTGGTCACTTCAAGCTCCCAAAAACTATCAAAGATACTCTCAATACCCTTCCCTGACCTGGTGCCTTTGCAGATTTTTATAACGGTTTTAACAACTTTATCACATTCAAATTCCTTCGTGAATCTCCATCAGCTGTTTCCATTTTACCTGCACACACTTTGCCTCTCAATCTAAATTGTTGGGCAGGGCTCATTAATGTCTTTTTCCAGCTCTCTCTCTGCTCATTTCTGCCACGTATCTTCAATAAAACCCTCCAGATCTTGAATGACTTTTTCCCTTTTATTTTTCACTAAGCAAGTCATAATGATATTTTACTCATCTTAAAATTTGAGACAGCAGGACCAGCAATAGCTAACAAAATGGGCTATAAATAAAATGGAATCTATTCAAGCCTAGGAGACCTTTCACTCACTTAAAGTCAAACTCACAACACCATAGAATTCTCCTGAACCAAAACCCGTGAGTTTTTTCTGTAATATGTTGATTTTTAAAATGTAACTCGTATTACATTATTACATAATTGCTTGTGTATTATTATTTTAGAAGTGTTTCCTTGGTATTTCATTGACATAGATCCAAAAGTTATTTAATAAAATGTGTTTTAAAACTGATTCGACTATAAAAAATTGGATCATTACCAGTGACGGAAATTATTAACATTTAATCTCCAAGACTAAAAGGAGGCCAATAAACTTCACTTATGATCTGTGATGTCGAAACATATATATATATATTTCAAATTCTACTCAAATTTACTCTGCAAGAATAATAATAAAATAATAAAACAGTTTTTTGCATTACTGATTGTTATTGTGGTCCTAAAATTCTTATATTGCAAAAATTTACATAACTTTAGAGTATAAGGAAATGTAGAAAATAAAAATTACCTGTTTGATTACAATCCAAAAGGAAATATTGTTAAAATTTTAGTCTATGCCTTGCTTCAGAAAGATAAATTATCCCAGGAAACTGTTTCTATGAAATTATTTAAGCGTACACTACTTATATTTTATAAAATTTTTAATAATATGATGGTACAGGTATATACCATTTGATTATCAACTTCTCTAACTTAGAATTCATGACTAACCTCACATATTAACACACATACATTTGTAATTTTAATGACTTCCTACCATTTCATTGTATGATTATTCTATTGTATGATTATACTATGATTAATTTAATATCTCTTCTATTTGGAGATATTTAGTTTGATGCTATTTTAAATAAATTGTAATAAACATATTCTTTTTGTGATATGTATATCTCTATAATATAAAGCTACATGCAAAATTGCTTGATAAATAAGTAAACTCATGTTTTAGATTTTTGCTATGCATTCCCAAAAAATCTTCCAGAAAATCTTCTAATGTACATTCTCAATAGATATGTATCAGTATTCATTTCTCACACATTTAATAGTACTTCTTTCCCTATTAGGATGGCTTAACACCAAAATACATATATTGTCATTTTAACAAGTAATCAATATAAAAATTGATATATGTAACTCTCTTTTATACTAAATCTTTGATATGTTTGTATTTTATATTTCCCCATCTCCATTTAGACACTGAATTTTAATTGAAAACCCTTAGTTCATGTTCAGATTTTATTAAATTTACAACAGAAAAATGTATCATATACCCAAGTTGTATAAAACATACCTAAGAGTTTGCCAATAACTGAATCAAGTGTCAATTTTTAAATTAAAACTGAGATTATTTCAAATAAAATTAACATTTCAATCACACTAGCCATATTTGAAGCTCTATCTGGCCAAGGGCCACAGTAGTGTACAGCAGAGGTCTGAAGTCCTTAGCAGAATGATCAATAAGAACCTGTATCATCTGGCATCCCATAAACTGTGACCTCATTTTTTCCCATTCTCCTGATCATTTGCTGAACTCCAGAACTCTAGATTTCCTACCCTTTCTGCAAGAAAGGATGTTTGTATTAGCTATTTTGTATGTTTCTGTTAGCTATTTTCTTTGCCTACTATGCCCTTTCCTCAAATATCCTCATGGGTTGCTATTACAACTTCCTGTCTTTGCTTATATGTTCCTTTATCAGAGACAGCTTCCATCTCTATGACCCTTAGCCAACTTTATTTTTCTCATAATACCAATTTCCTCTTTGTATTAGTCAGGGTTCTCTTAGAGGGACAGAACTAATAGGATATACATGTATATGTATCCTATTAACTTACATGATCACAAGGTCCCACAATAGGCTATCTGCAAGCTGAGGAGCCAGGAGTGCCAGTTCGAGTCCCAAACCTGATGAACTTGAAGTCCGATGTTTGAGGGCAGGAAGCATCCAGCACGGGAGAAAGATGTTGCCTAGGAGGCCAGGCCTCTCTCCTTTTCATGTTTTTCTGCCTGCTTTATGTTCGCTGGAAGCTGATTAGATTGTGCCCACCAGATTGAGGGTGGATCTGCCTTCCCCAGCCCACAGACTCAAATGTTAATTTCTTTTGGCAACACTCACACAGACACACCCAGAATTAATACTTTGTAACCCTCAGTCCAATCAAGTTGACACTCTGTATTAACCATCACTCTCCTTTTATCATCTGTCTCCCTTCTCTAGAATATAAGCACTATAAAGACAGGGACATATGCTTACTGTAGTATATTTAGTGCCTGGCAAAGAGCAGATGCTCTAGTATTTACTTAATAAGAAATGCCATTTGTAGCTTCTAATTATTAGTGGGTTCCATATGTGTGTGGTGTGTGTGTATGTGTGTGTGTGTGTGCACATTACTGCTCCCCCTTCTCCTCTTTCTTCTTCATCTTTACTTTTCAGTATGATCATGCATCTTAAGGACCACTTCCCCTTACCCTAATTCTTATCATGTATTCTATTGCTTTCCTTCCAAATTCAAATTTTTACTGATAGATCAGTGGGTAAGAAACACTTTCACTTCAAACATGGGCTATGTCAATCCTAGGCATTCACATAAATATACTTAGGAATTAAAAACTCTTGACAAGAAGTATTTAGGACTAGGATTAAACAACAGTATAGCCCACACATAAGTTTCACCATATATATAAAATGATAAGTGATGTAAACAATGAATTATCTCCCACTTCCTCTGTTAGCCAAAAATCAGTTACTCCCAAAATAAACTTTATCTATGATTCTGTAATAGATAGTTATTACAACCTCTTGCATATATGTATTTTAGAATTGTTGACATAACGAATACTTGGCTGAGAAGACATCATACGATCTTAGAAAATTATATCAACAGTATTAAAATAGGAATTAAATCATCAATAGCTATATCAGTCATTTATCAATCACATTTATAAATATTCAATCACATTTATAAATATTTACCATAAACACTGGTGATTTATATAATGCAAATTTTTAATTATAACAAAGTACCCATAATTATGGAAAAAGTAATCATTTTCAGAGAGCTCTCTTCTGTTTTTACTGTATCTTCTGCAATCTTCTTTCTGATGCATTTCCATTGATAGTATAAAAACTAATAAAAACTGTTTTAATAAAACTAATCATAAAAATATTTATCATCCTAAGGTAAGTTTACATATACCGATACCTCTTGTCATATTGCAAGATTATTGCCCTTGGAGATAAATTTCTCATTTGTCCATTTATTTAATAGTACCTGCAGTTAATCTTCCAAGTTCTCAACAGGATAATGCCTTCCTATGGATAACATTGCCTTTGTTATTTCAGGATGGGTTTCTCTAATGCTTTCTAATTAAATCTCTATTTGAAGACTCTCAAGGGAGTCAGGTCATAAAGCTGCTCATTTGTAGTGAAATTGAGCATATGGAATGTGTAATGTTGGTCTCATAGTTCCTGGAATAGCTCACTATTTGCTTCAGGTTTGAATTCAGGATCCAGCTGAACCCCATTTTAACACAGTTCACACACAACCAGATTAAATGGAAAGTTAGAATTATACAGGGAATTGAAACTTTGGGTTATATTTCTTATCACTACCCATGTGGTTTCTAATGTACCCTTCCCTCACATCTTTGTCTGGTAAACTTCTAATGACCCTACAAGACCAAGAGATATTTCTATTTTTCCTTTAAAAACTTTTGCAAGTTTCACAGGCAGTTAGTGGTGTCTTACTCTGACATACCACAGGCTTTCCTTCATGGCTTTATGTGTAGCAACCCAGACACCTGTAATAGCCCTCTTAACTATTTCTACCAGCTACAAACCTAGGATTTATTCTTGAGTCCTTGTCCTCCCTTTCTTCTCCCCTAATCAGTCACCAACTACTTTGCATTTTATCCTCAGTAAATGTGGTAGAGAGAATAATGGCTCTCTACAGATACCCACATTCTAATCTTTACTATTTAATCTTGGACAAACTCTATAACCCTTGTGCTTTAAGTTTGTCAGGTGTAAACTGAAGATTATGAAAGTACACTACTACCTGCGAAAAGGATTGTGGGGATTCAATGAATATATACACTTAGAAGAGTGCCTGGCAGGAACTAAGCACTCAAAAATATAATTACTCTAAGTTATAGTTTACCTACATTTTCTCATTTGAGCCCTACAAAACACTTATAAAGTGAGTATTAACAGTATTTCCAATTACACGTGAGGAAATTGAGGTTTAGAGAAGATAGATAACTGTGGGGGTCAGTTGGAGGAGGGTCAGAAGTTGGGAACCCAGCAATTGGGTTCTAAGACATATTGATTTACAATATTTATTTGGATGATAAGATATTTATTTGGATGATAAGATAATTTTTATGTAATCAATTTAGAAAAGATTTTTGTTAAAAGATTTTTGTTAAAATTTGAGATAAATTTGTTAAAATTTGAGATAAATTTTTCATACCAAACTGCTAAACCCTTACATATATAACAAACCAGTATCTCTTAAAGAACTGGAGATTTGGAGACAGGGCAAATCTCCAGTTCTTTTTTTATGTAAATTTACAGTTGTAAATTCTCTACCATAATAATGACACTAAGCTATTTACATTTAAGGAGAATTGGACTCAGATAAAAAACATACTCTATGGGCTGAAAGTGAAATGTGTAAGTCTGGTATTCAAATTCAATCCTTTATTAGATCTATAGCATAACAGAATTATACACATTAAGAAATTAGTAGCCTAGATATGTTACATAAATTTTGCAAGAACCAGTGAAACATGTTTCTTTTAAGTAAAAAGTAGCCAAGCACTTTTAGGTAAGAAACTGATATAGAAGTAAAATTATTCCAAGAAAAAAAAAAAAGTTGGCCTAAGTACTGTAAATCAAAAATAAAATTCTAAGCCCCCCAACCAACTGAATAGATCCCCTGTTGGCCAAGCAGATCCCCTCAAAACCTGAAAAACTAGTTCAGGCATGGTGGGAAAGGGAAGGACTTGGACATATCTAATTACACCCTCCTCCCTTTGGAGTTTAGACACAACTGGTCAGCATTAACATTAAAACAGAGATCTGAAGACTGAGAAACGGACTCTTTGTAGCAATAAGATGATAAATTTCAATCTCTCTCTGGTATAACATCACATGACAGATAACAGACCCTGAAGGAAGTCAATATATTTTACCCCAAATTATATGTCTTTGACGTATTTTGAAACAGCCCCTGCAAAGCTGTCTTTTGTGATGGAAATTTACATTCTGTAGAGAATCTTCTTACCTTACGAGGTCTTTTGGGGAGAGTTTGACACCTATTAAGGTCCAATAAGAGACATTCATATCTATTCTCTCTGAAGCCTGCTACCTGGTGACTTCATCTATATGACAAGATCTTTGGTTTCCACAATTCCCTCCACCTTATCTTAACTCAAGCTGGCTTCAGCTCTTCAGGAAGAGTGTAACTCTTTCAACCAATTGCCAATCAGGAAATCTTTGAATCGACCTATCACCTGGAAGCCCTGTGCATGCCCCACCCACTTCTAGATGTCCTGCCTTTCCAGGTTGAACCAATGTATACCTTACATGTATTGATTTATGTCTTTGTCTGTAACTTATGTGTCCCTAACATGTATAAAATCAAGCTGAAACCCAATCGACTTGGGCACATATTCTCAGTACCTCCTGAGGCTGCATCCCAGGCCATGGTCCTTAATCTTGACAAAATGAATCTCTAAATTAATTAAGATCTCTCTCAGATACTTTTTGGTTTACAGTACCTTGGACCTATTATTTCTCAAACTTTGAGTTCATTCTTAACTAGCATATTTTACTCTATCTTTATGAACTTTCACTTGAACACATGCACACAAAATGTTCTAAACTTCAAATTAATGAGTTAAGGCTAATGTGAAACCCAGCAGGTCAAGGACTATAAACTATGTTTATATTTCCAGCACCCTGCTGGCTTATTTATTTATTCGTTCAACAAATACTCAGCTCATTATGAGCTGAGAACTGTCCTTAGGTCTTGGGACATGAAAAAGACCAAGACAGTGAAAGAGTTTAGGTTCCAGTCAGGAAAGATAAGCATTAAACAAATAAATAAGAAATTGATACATAATATCACTGAAAAAAATCTCAAATAAATGATTGTTAGGTCAATACTTCAAGTTTACAGTTGTTAATCTCTTTTTGATTTCTCTATATTTTATGTGATTAAGAGTTTGGAAAATAATTTTGAAAGTATTTTTATTTTTCAGATAGGGAACTGAGAAATCTACGGATTAAACTATCCAGTTTACTCTTCTAGTTACTAAGATAAAAAAGAAAATGTGTCTTTAGATTATTCAATATAAATCTCATGCAACTTTTATAATAATTGTTAAAATTATCTTTACATATAAGACATGTATATATACACATTCAGACATATACATTATAGATATAAGACATACACATAACAATAATTTTAGTGGGCTATATCTATACCTACACTGTGACACTTTAAAAACAAATACATGATACCATGCCCTAGGCCATATTCAAAGTCTATTCTTCTAGAATTACAATTTTAGGAGCAAAATATAACTTAAATAAAAGTGGTTGGTAGCGAGGGGAAAGAATTATAGATTATGTGTATTTTTTCCTTGCTTGTCCAACACTGTTTTTAATTTAAGATTTTTAGTTCAATTCCTGTTCAAATGGTATGTAATTAACAGATCTCGATCTTTGTTTGCAAACCCTCAATTTTTTGTTTGAAATTCGAAGATGAAGAAAACAAAAATCAAATATTAACTAACTCTGGAAACCAACCAAATGCCTACAGTTTCAGAGGAATGTACTAACTACAGTTGATTAAAAAGTCTTTGAAGAAAAAACAATTTGTGGACTGCCTATTCTCCATCCATCAACAAGTAATATAGAAAAAACAATTTCGTCTGCTTGTACTTTCTGCCCAGTAATTCAGAGAAACATATTAATACCAATGAGAAAGCTGAGTAGTCATCCTTCTATCCTGGAGGGAATTGTTCCATGTCACCCTTCTTTCCCCTCCCTCACAACACTCTGATGCCCAAGATTGCCAAACTGATTTCTCCAGTTGCTGCCTCATTGTGGAAATTGAAACTCCCAAAAAGTCTCCATTAAGGTCCAGTAGATCTGTGGAAGATGAAGCTGGCTAATACTAGAACTTGCCAAGCCAGTGAGAATAATACTTGTGCTCCAGCTGTAAATCAAAGAACACAATTTTATCAGGTTCCAAGTGGACAAGGAGTGGGAGCCACATGCAAACCGTATTTCCTCTCAGCTGGCAAATTCTGAGGTTAGATCACTTATCTTTGAAGAAAAGTAAACAAGAAACAACAACAAAAAGTGTGAAATTTTGGAATTACACAGCAAATGGGAACAATAATTCTAAAAGGTATTAGGAAATAATTAGAATAAACTTCAAAAGCTGGACTTGTAAGTTAATGAAGATGAGGCACCCATGAAACTGGAGCAGAAAGTCATAGAAGAAGAATTACTGAGATAAAATACAATGGGAGGGTCTTTTAAAAAATCAACTAAATGATATCTCATTGTAGTTTTGATTTACATTTGTCTGTTGATTAATGGTATAAAAAAGTAGAAAGAATGAATAAGATCAAGTATTTGATAGCATAACAGAGTGACTATTGTCAATAATAACTTAATTGTACATTTAAAAATAACTTAAAGAGTGTAATTGGGAGGCTGAGGCAGGAGAATCGCTTGAACCTGGGAGGCAGAGGTTGCAGTGAGCCGAGATTGCACTATTGCACTCCAGCCTGGGCAACAGGGTGAGACTCTGTCTCAAAAAAAAAAAAAAAAAAAAAAAAGGAATTGAATTAAAAAAAATAGATGCTTGAGGGGATGGATACCCCATTCTCCATGATATGCTTATTACACATTGCATGCTATATCAAAATACCTCATGCACCCCATAAATATATATACCTATACACCTACTGTGTATATATTTACCATGTATTGTATTTTGTGCACCCACAAAAATCCAAACTAAAAATAAAATTAAAAATCAACAAAATAAGATGCAAAGGTGACATAAATGAGATAAAAAAGGGAACGATGAGAAAAAAGTGAAAAAGATCTTAAAAAACATGATGAAAAAATTGAAATCCTTATTGGCATGTATAAGCAACAGAGTTGATGTTATACAGAAATCAAAAATAGAACAAAGAAAATAATGAGGACAAGTTTTGTTTTGGAGGAAGGAGAATAGGAACCCAACTAAAAACAATACATTTTCTCGAGGAAGAGAACCAAAGGTTCGGAATGAAAACGACGAAGTTATAATTAGAAAAAGCCTAATGTAAATCACAAAAAGAAAAAAAAAAAAACACTCAAAAAAATTTTTAAAACCTCTCCTCTGGTTTCCATATAAAATCAACGGAAAAACTCATACATCCCATACATTTCACTCCCTGTCATGCCCCCAAATGTTATGGTCCCTGAGACAGGAAAAGAAGAAGTTTTCATTTTATTTTTATTTTTATTTTTATTTTTTTTTTGAGACGGAGTCTCGCTCTGTCGCCCAGGCTGGAGTGCAGTGGCCGGATCTCAGCTCACTGCAAGCTCCGCCTCCCGGGTTTACGCCATTCTCCTGCCTCAGCCTCCGGAGTAGCTGGGACTACAGGCACCCACCACATCGCCCGGCTAGTTTTTTGTATTTTTTTTAGTAGAGACGGGGTTTCACCCTGTTAGCCAGGATAGTCTCGATCTCCTGACCTCGTGATCTGCCCGTCTCGGCCTCCCAAAGTGCTGGGATTACAGGCTTGAGCCACCGCGCCCGGCCAGAAGTTTTCAAATTAAGGGCACAGCAATAAGTGAAGAGTGGAGGCCTTTCTGCTTGGAGTGAACATGTGTGCTTGTGTGTACGTATGTGTGGATCCATGAAGTATGGATAGTGATTGGAGGAGTGCTCAGAATCTTAGAAGAATAGAGGTAACATCGCTGTCCACCCGCAGACTGCAGTGGGAGAGCCTCTAGATCAGTACTGATTGAGAGAAACAAAATAATTTAAGCAGATGTATTACAAAAGTCAGACAGTTATGTGACAATTATGTATTCTAGTCCCTTCATCTGCAGGATCTCTACCATGTTTTTAGGCCACTGGTGAGGGATTCCTTACTAAATGTTTTATCCTATCAGGACTCTACTCACCTGTGCTTCATGACATTGTATCAGGGATTGCTGCCTGTTTCCCTTAGCAGCCATTTGTAGGATGATGGGGGATAGGAGGTTGTTCCATGCTAAATACTGAATTAAGGTTATTGTCCTCCCTTATTAGACACTTGGGGAAAGAAGCAGACACAAGGAAGAAAGAAGCAGACAGAAGGAAGAAAGAAGCAGACAGAAGCTAAAAGATAGGTAAGAAAAATATAGTAAGTAGAAAGCACGTACCAACAAAAGACTAACTAGTGGAAGTCATGAGAAGGAAGGAGAATCAGAGGAATTGGTTGACTACATTAGTCACCTCAGGCCTGAAGGGAAGGGAGAAAGTGGCACTCAGAACTCAGAGAGAGTAGTTGTCTGGTGAGTGACCCTTGTCCAGAGCCATGTGCCATCACTGGGGGATGCAGTCAACCTCTAGCAACATAGCATGGAGGCAGAAAGCCTGGGAAATAAACTGGAGTCATTTTTCTTCTGCTCTCCTGTCTCCTACTGGTGCCTCCCTTAGGTCGAATCCAGCTTGAAACCAGAGGACAAGAAAGCCATTTATGGTTCATATAAGCCGGGTCAGTTTACCAGGACCCAGGGCACTAGGAAAACAAAAACAAAAACAAAAACAAAAAAATCAAAAGGTAACTTCAGAAGCAAGGAAAAAAAATCTGAATTATTGTGATGAAGAGAAAATCTTGCAAATAACATACTTAAGTAAATAAAATATTTAACCATAAGGATTGGAAGATTGGTTTCATATGTACCTTGGAACTGTCTTTTTAAGAAGTTCTTTACTTGAAGATTAATGCGTGAGCTTCAGGCAATTCTTGAATTATAAAAGCCCCTGTAAAATATTGTTACTATTTTCAATAGAATACTTGTTTTCTATGTAAAGGCCCTTTTACTGAATTCTTAAAGATGTTTAAAACCAAAAAAGTTCAGAAAGAGAGATCAGTCTAAATTCGTGATGAAAAGATTATGAGCAAAGAATTATATATTCTTTTGAGTTGCTTTTACGTAAGACAGAAATAGAAGACAATCCTGGCCATAAAGTATTTTAGAAATATATGGCTTCAGTGACCTTGGAAAAACTCACTTCA